>NC_142808.1:35854319-35940233 GCF_049724085.1 Artemia sp. Qi Xiang Cuo
TGTTTAGCAATGAAATCCTTTTTATCAAAAGGAACGGAACTGCCAGAACACTTTAAACATTTTTTAAAGGAATTGGATAATTTTGATCTAGACGAAAGTAAAAATCTTCTAGTAAGATATCATAGACCATCGCAAGAATATAGAAAAAATGACTTAAAAATTATTCCAGTAATTCCAAAATCTCTGGAAGGAGAAGTTTTACAGATGGCACATGCAACGATTGGCTGTCATATGGCAGAAGCAAAAACTATGGGGAGACTGAAAGTAAATTTTATTTTCTAAAAATGTACTCAAAAGTAAAAGCTTTTATACAAAGCTGCCAAGAGTGCACCAAACAAAAGTCGCCACCAAAGACCTCTAGGGCTGAATTAGGTCAATACCCCACCCCTTCAGGGGTAGTAGAAATAATGTCAATAGACATTTGGGGATCCGGGGGAAGTTTACCAGTTTCCAGGAATGGAAACAGGTGCGTACTAATCACTTTAAGAACATTTTAATTCATATTTATGTGCTTTTCCAATTAAAGATGAAAAGACAGAAACCATTGCGAAAGTTTTGGTCAATTGTCTTATTCTGGAACATGGAATTTTGCCTAGGGTTTTACTTAGCGACAATGCGCAATGTTTCAGAGCCAAATTATTAGACGAAATTACAGAATATCTTGGGGTTAGACGATGGTTTACCTCGTATTACATGGCAGCCACTAAAGGAAAGGTTGAACGTAAGTATAGGGAATTAGCTTACATGCAGGAAATATATACAAGAGAGGAAAATGATAGTTGGAATGAATATTTACCATTTGTAGTCTTCGCAATAAATACGGCTTTTTTCATACGGCGTCATTTTTTTGCAACATATAAGAGATCCCAGAATTTGTTTAGATGAAATACAAAATGACAGAATATATTACAACCTAGACGAGCCTAGACACCCTAGACTAGTAAGCAAGAGATGGTGATGCGAATGAAAAAAGCTATGGAACAAGTTAAAGACAATCTGGAAGAAGAGAAAACAGAACAAAAAGACAAATATGACAGAACAAGCAGAAATATAACAAGTTACTGTCTAGGAGATTTTGTTTATATTTACAAAATAAGCGTGGGAGGAACAAAAAAGTTAAAACCGAGATGAGAAAGACCCAAAAGCATTATAAATGTTCTACCAAATAACTTAACATATGTTCTAAAGCATCAGCATAAGGAAAAGGAAGAAATAGTGCACCATACTAGAATGAAAAAGGGATATTTTTCAAAACCGTGGAAAACAGAGCCTATACTTTCAGAAGAAGAAATAGAAGACACGATCTCACTAGTATATATCAGAAGACCATATGAATTTTATGATTTTTTTAACGACCACAACAGTTGGGAGAAGTGGAAGCAATATTTATCCCAGTCTTGGCTACAAACGTTCCACAACAAACAAGAGAAAAAAGGAAAAGTTCAATGTTCATCGGATACTAGCGATGAAAGCGACAGAGAAGAGCCTCAAACACAACCTACTGGTTTAAGACATAATAAACCAGAGGTTAAATCCAAAGAGGAAGAAAGATTGAAGGAAACCAAAGAATTATCTGATTTTCATACACTAGACTCACCTACAGTCGTAGCGCAAAAATGGCTTTTGGAACAAACGCCATCTACCAGACACGAGCTAACAGAATGTGACACCGAAAATTCTTCGAAAGAAACCGATATAGCTAAACCTGGGCCATCGTCAAGAAAACATTCCTTGAGAGAAAAATTAGTGAGAACAGTAAAGAAACCAAAAGGGCAGCAAGAAGTTTCTTTGTCAGCAGCACAAGTTGCTAAAACACTTATGAAAAAGGCCAAAAATCAAGAGAAACAAAGATTAAAGATATTTGACGAGGCAACAAAACAGCACTCGGACTCAGAGCCTTGTAAGCCACACTATAGAAAACATGGAAAAACTTGCCAATATTATAAAGAAGAAAAGCAAAAATTTGGGGTCCAGAACTTGGACCAGGAAACTGAGAAAGGCAGAACAAGCGCAGCCCCCAGCAGATTAATATTTGAATAAAACAATTATAACAAAAAAAAGAGAAACAAAAAGCCTATTAAACAAAAATAAAACGGATAAAAAGCCTCTAAAGAAATATCTAAATTTTCTTTTTAATCAGTATATAAATAACATCAAGTTTTCCTTCAAATATATATCGCCAGTAAAAAAATTATGACCGTCACATTCTAACGCTAAATTATTAGCTCCGATCTGAAGTGACATCATAGGTTCCTGCAAAAATTTTGTTTCCGATACGAGATAAGACTTCGCTAGCGCTATAATGTGAAGACTTGTCAAAACAAATTAGGCTTTGCTTCAAAAAGAAAAAGGAAATAAGTAAGGCCACGCAACTTTTAAATGGGTGTAGTGAAACTAATTAAATTATACATGTTTAGAATCCGCATTAAAAGGCAATTCTTTTGATATGTATATTGAAAAAAAATTTTTATTTCGGGAGGGACAAAATTTAAAAAAAATAATAAAAACACGAAGAAGGGTAGTTTACTGAAATGGGGTCATTGGAAGCTAGCAAATTTGGAGTGAGCTCAATCACTGCTGGTCTCTCGTTGTTAAGTACATGTAATGCATCTACTGACCTTTGACTCTCTGAGGTGACACTTTCAGTCGAATTTGAAAAAAATTGTTTTTGAAGAATTTTAAAATAATTATAATAGGAAAAACAGCGAGAGTTTACATTAAGTGCGCACTACATGTACAAGCTGGCTGTAATCTTGTATAAATAGTAGAAGATAAATAAATTAAACACTTATCAACAAGGTAGAAACGTATAAACAAGAAGCCGTTGATAAAATGGGTCACAATTTAAAAAGTATAGCACAGGAAAAACAAAGTTTTCTCGGGTAAATTAATATTCAAATATAAATAAATTTCACAACACACCATTACCAGAAATAACCAGGGCGAAGACATTGCAGGTGAAAGACACCAATGACAGGACAATTGGCATTTAAAAACGAAACTGTTAAACGTCTTGTCATTGGGGGGGGATCCACCAAGATAAACAAATTGATATTAGAAATATCGGTCAAACTGGAGAAGGTTTGGGCTGAATGTTCGTGTAAAATCCTTCATACTAAAATAAATAGCATGAGAAAACATTTTTCGCGGGCACTAAACCCAGAAACTTGTAGAACAGGGTAATAGTCAAAATATCACGAAAGGGACAAATTACACTCAATGACTGTATAAAACTAAGGCGCAAATTAAACTGAGGATAATTCCAGACGCAAATAGTATAAAAGTTTATAGAGAAACCACAATAGGTGCTGATAATCCCTATCTCTACACAACTCTTGGCACGAAATAGGCACTTATTAAAATACCACAGAAAAGGATTATGTGTCTGGAATGAGAACCACACAATTTGGTGGGAATCCAAATATCGTAAAACGTACATTTTCTTATGAATAAAGGGGAACTAGAAATTTCGGAGCAAAACTTAATTAAAAGTGTTCCAAAAAAATTAGCTGAAAAAACTACAGTACTTTTCTAACACAAAAACTTTCGAAGAAAAAAATTGAATAATGTCAAAAAAAAATACAGGTTGCAAAAATTAGACACCCCCCCCCACCTCTTGGAAATAGGGCGATATTGAATTTGGTCATAAAAGGCAATCAGCATAAAAACATGTTAAGCTTATTGAAAAAGAACATGGAATATATAAATATAGGCATAAAAAAATAGAAGACATATTTTACTGAAAAAGCGGGAAAAGACTAGAAAAAAACCCTTAGGCTCCATTGAAACATTGAATCAAAAAAAAAGAGAAGGGTTCAAGTTGAAATTACAGCGAGAAGGAAGTGAAATAAAAGAAATTGGGTGACAAAAGGACAATAGTTGGTAGAAATTTAAGTCAAGACAACTTAAAGTTGGGAAGTTAAAGCGAAAACACTTATGTTCGCTTATATGTCTTAAAAAAACTACCATACGTAAAAAAAAATTTGGAGATAAGGATATATTCCTTGGAAAAGAAACACCTTTTTACTAAAGGGAAGAGCCTATGGGATTGTAGCTACAAATGAAGAGTGCAGATATACATAATATATTGTTGTGTTTCGTGTTCTTAATAAACCTATTAGATTGAACAGAATCACAAGGAAAACTGCTGTTGAACCTACCAGACGCTTTTTATGTTGATCAAGCACCAAATAGATATTTACTGAGGTGAGGGCACAAAAAGAAGGTAAAAAGTCAGAAAATTCCATCTCAAGCTTTTTCAAACTGATTCGCAAGCTACAAATTTAGCTATTGTTGAATATAATTTTGAAAAAAAGATATATATTCTTTTAGAAAAGGATAAACCTTGCATATGTGAATGACTACTGTTAAACCTAGTATTATGCAAAAAAAAACTTGTCTCAGGTTTTTGACAACTCTTGAGCACACGTAGGGCGTAGTGCATAGAAGTAGTATGAGTTTTTTTGCGCATAATAGCACATAGAATTATAATTATATTTGCAAACTCGTGTTACTAATGAATGAACAATAAATCGTTTTCTAGAAAAAAAGACTTACCTAGACGGAAATAGAAAGAACCACTTATTATAAATGCTTATTAGCCTCAACTTGGGGATATTTCATAACTACTATCGTGGTTCTGGGATTGTTTATATGGGGTCTTAAATATTGGTATAATATGAAACATCAAACCCTCTGGGGGAAGGATATAAGAAACCCTGTCTGCGCAAAACCATAATCTAACGTTAAAAAAAAAAGCTTATCTACAACCGCAGACAATTCGATTGGCACTATGATTTCATGAATATGAAAGCAAAAGAGAAATCTGTGATTGATATTGAAGAGATTTTATTACTGTGTCGGCAATAATACTTGTTAATAATGTAAATAAATTCGCAATTCTAGTGTTTACGGATGAAAAAAAAGAGTTATACCACTTTTTAAGTTGCTTTGCGAAAAATCGACGTTAAAAAAAATGCTTGATGCTTTAAGGTATTTTTGCTACTTAACATAATTGTGTAAGTTATTACACAATGCTTATATATATATATATATATATATATATATATATATATATATATATATATATATATATATATATATATATATATATATATATATATATTATGTTTTTATCAACTTTAAGTTTTAACTAGTGATTTAATGTTTATGTAAATGTTTGACCTCGAGTCAACGTATTAAAAATTTTTATATGTGAAATAATCTGTTTAGTATTAAGTTTGAAAGAATAATCCAGTAAGAAACATAATGTTTCGATTTAAGCGGGTTATTATTTTTGGACTAATTAAAAAAAAGTGGAGAAAGTAATTAAAAGTAATTAACTGTCGAATGCATTGATTTATACGAAAATTGAGTGTTTCATTCTGCTATATATGTAAAAATTTATGCTTTATATGTATACTAATGTGGATATTTATTTTAGATACAGCATTAGCTATTTTTTTTTTGGAAATCAAATTTTTCGTAGCATCTTTTCGGATCAATTTTTCCTTCAATCATATTTTGACACATTTTGGGAAGTAACAAATTTTGAAGACACATCAAATATATCTTGATACTATCATCGCCTACTCAATCAACTGAAATTTTGGAAACTATAGCAGTAATACAGACTTTACTACAAGTTCGTCAGAAAGTGATATAAAAACAGAACTTAATTTAGACCTAGAAAATGTGCTACATAGCCCAATGGCTTATGTTATTGAAATATATGAAAATGCTATGTGCTGGAAAAATATGTGAAAATTTAAAAATCAAAATGTTATGTGTAATTTACCCAAAACATTTCTAAAACGAAATATAAACGGAAATATCAACCACACGGTAATATCAACCACGAAATATCAACCACATCACACAGATAAATTAAATTATTAATGGGAATTAAATTTAAACAAAAAAAAATTCATAAAACTTTTCTAATATAAATCTAATTTAAGCAAAACCACTAATATTATGTTTAAGCCGCTTGGGGTCAAGTAAAACAGAAGATGTATATGAAGAGGGTAAAAGAGTAATTGTCAGTCCTAGAGACAGAGAAAGAGAAACAAGAATGAATTTCGAATTGAAATCCTTCGACAAAAAAAAGAACATGGCCAATATTGAACCAAAAACATAACCCTAAGGAAACCTATTGAGGGTATATGCACATAATGACCCAAAGATGGCAGCATAATAGCTGTAAACGAAATTAAGTTGGTTTAAAAGTATAATATTGAGAATTGGGACAATTCTTCTTTAAATGGTGAGTATTGTAGTAAAGCTTTCTAATTTAGTTAATTATTAATTTATTAAAAATATATAAGAAGCAAATAAGAAGTTTTGAAATACCACTTTTTATTAAGATAAGCAACATATCCTCCCAAATTCTGTTTAACGAGAAATTGATAAATTACCACTTCCTAATGATTACGTGGGAAGGTGTGGTTGATAAAAATGTATAAAAGATACATTTTATCGGAAGGAAATATCTTATACTAACTTTATGCCAGACTGACCTCTGGTCCGTTGTTTTAGAAATACTTTGGAACTTTGTCTCATCGTTGTAAGTGTCTAAGTATCTATTTATATATTATTGTTGTTTTATTGAGACTTGTGGTCTACTTGGGACAGCCAGTCCCAGTAGACAGAATATATCCGATTATATTACATGTTAAATGAATAAAAGTATTGTATTTTAGACAACCTCTCTACGATCTATTTTTAGCCTCTCGAACATACCCAGTCGGTACGCCTCATTAGTTTGGTCGTAGCCTAAGGCACGCTACCAAAGTTTAATTACCTTAGGGCCAGAGTTTATCTCCCCTATAAAGAGAGAATAAAGGCTTCTACAACTACAACCCCCCAATTACCATAAAAGTCACTTCACAACACATGTGTGGGTGGATCTTTCCATGAAGGAAGTTTGCAAGGGGGAAGGGACATTGCTATGAAGGGGACGTCGAATTTCCCTGCATTATTTAAAAATAAGATCAGAAATTAAATAAAAAACAAGTTTTTCAATTGCAAGTAAGCAGCGACATCAAAACTTAAAATGAACAGAAAATATTATGTATATGATTGGGTTAACCCCTAGTCAATTCCTCGCTCTTTAAGCAAAAGATTTTTTAGTACTTTCATAAGAGCTATTTATTCTAATTAACGGCCTTTGTGATTAACCCCTTCACGCATGATTTTTTTCCCGAAGGGAAAAAAATCTGAAATCTTGTTGGGTTAAAGATACATAGCTAAAATACAAGGGGTAAGAGTTTCTACTTGAACCTGTGATGGCAAACCTGATTTTTGCGGTGTTCTCAGTCGAGGACAGTGTGCTTCATTTGATTAAAATCGGCTATATTTTAGGTAAAAAGCGTACAAACGGTAAGTGCTGAATAAGCATACAACTAATCACTTAGCGTGAAATTCACCAAAATAATCGCGCCCATTGACATTACACAGAGGGATTTTGAATTTCGAACACATTGTGCGGGTCTTCATAACACATAGTAAGTTCTTGCGAAAATTATGCTTGTCGGTCTTTTCTGGCCAATGAGCCATCTGGTCAAACCGAGCGCTCCGTCTGAGGCGCACAAAAATCCTGTTCCTTTTCTTAGACGGCTCGCTAAGACCTTCCTCTGTTTCGGCAGAATTTAAGTCACATGAAGTCCTTGGCCTGTCTCGCTTCTTGCCTGGATTAGCAGCGTGGGTGAGAGCTTGTGCAACGTCAAGACGAAAGGAAAGTAGGTCAAGAAGGCTTTTGTTGCTGATTTTCAGTCGATCACAGTCACTCGTGTATTCTAGCCATGAGTTACAAACAGCAAGATCTACCATCCGGAAAATCATTCTGAGGGTCCACTTTTTTGATCGGATGAATGTTCTGTAACAAGACAAAAGCTGGTCTATTTTGTCAACTCCACCCATACTTCTGTTGTACTCCTTGACAATCTGTGGCTGTGCGATTTCTATCTTTTTCTTTGCAGCCTTTGACCATCTGTTTACTTTGCTGACCTCACCTCCACCCACATATGTTGAAGCTAGCTGCACGCTGCTGTTATCCAGCCAGCGCACTAAGACAAATTCATCTTGACCCCCAACTACCTCGGAAAAGCTGCCCCTTCCTGTTCTCTTCAGGTGTTTCTCGGTTTTGAGTCGCACACTTCGGATCCTATCCGCCCGGATAGTACCCATGCAAAGTACTCCTTTTCCTTTCAACTCTAGAAGAAGGTCGATTGAAGTAAAGAAATTGTCACAATACACTTTTATTGATGCGGTAGGATTGATCGCATTCACCAGCTGGAAGACTATACCAGCTCCTAGACCATATTTTCTAAAGTCTTCCAAGATTTGTGTATTCTTCCCTTGGTAAACTTCAAAGTTTAGCAGGGTACCACCTGAAGTAAATAAGAAAAAGACTTTGATGCCCCATTGACAAGGTTTACCTCTTATATATTGTTTTATTTCAAGATTGCCTGCATATGGTACCATCTGCTCGTCCACTGACAGGTTTTCCGTTTGTGGTAGTTGACGCACTCGTATCAAGACCGTATCAATTGCTGGTCGAACTTCCCATAAACGGCCGTTCGGATTCCTATCATTAAAATTGTCAACAACATGGAGTGAGGTCCGTAGACGCTGGAACCTATTTATATTCATGAGGTCAGCAATCAGGGGTATCCTAGTCGCTGGGGCCCAAAACATCCTACATCTCGGGAACTTGAAGACATCCATTGCAAAATGCACGCCAACGGGTCTCTTGATCTCTTCTCGAGTGGTAACAATGCTCACTCCATTTTTTTGTATGGAGTACAAATTTGTGTAGATAGCGGGAAAATACTTATCAAAGTAAACAATCGGGTCAAGGTCTTCGTCGCCATCAGAGGCTAAAGCTATTGTAGGGGGGTTCCACTTGCCATTGTTGGTGGGAAAGGGCCTCTTATGGTAACGGAAGTTCTTTTTCTGTTTTTTCCCCGTCTCTGCAGCGGGCTGTCGTATCTCAACATCTAAGATATCAGAATCTTGGGAGTCTTCTTCTTCAGGAGTTTTGTCACCGTCAGTAGGCACGTATGCTTCCTCCTCCTCGCTATCAGACAGGCCCTCCATTTTAGACTGCTCACTATTAATCTCGTCAAAGATATCCAAAGATTTCACCTTCATTTTGGATGCGCCAACTTCTTCTAGAGGGTCCTAAAAAACGGAACTATTAGATAAGGACGAGAAAGAGCAATAAGCACCAGCTGGTATCACACTAATCACAGTTAGTATTATATCTTCTGTTACACATTGTCCTCAGCTGAGGACACGAAAAATAAGACTGCAGATGTCCTTCGAAACTTGTTTGACATCTGCATTCTGCATTTTTTTTTAACGACATGAAGATATATTCTTGAGCCGGATAGATGTCCCACAGATCGTTCATTGTTGCTTTTTCTCTTTCTGAAGAAAAACATCAACTTATGCACACTGTCCTCAAATGAGAACACTGAACTTTTATACCAGCGCTCCCTAACCAAAAAACGTCGCAGCCATTCGAAAAAGTTTTCTCTATTACTGTCAAAAATATTAATTATTCATGCTAAAAAACACAAATGTCTCAGATTCATTCTTACCGAGTTATAAGTTTTCAACTCTTACCTGGTTCAAGACTTTTCTTCTATCTGACATGATAAATCCAAGAAAAATATCCAAAATTCTGTCTATGCCTGGACTAAAGTGAAAAAAAGATGGCACACAGGATTGGCTTCTGCAAAACTACAGATATCACCACAAAAGCGTTAGGAGCTACCTAGCGGTACAAATTAAATCGAGAAGTTGACGTGCTCAGGTGAGGACACTATGCGTGAAGGGGTTAAGCGGTCATTTTTAAAGAATTGGAACATAATTCGAACTAGCAACTTTTTCCTCACCAATAAAATGGAGGGCAACTAGGCCCCCTCCCACGCTCATTTGTCCACAGTAGCATTCGATGCATAACTCTCTTCCCCCAGGGGCGATTCTCTTACCCAAAAAGGGGGAAGAGTATCTCCCTAAGATACGGAATATTTTTTGTTTGTTTTAAGTTTCAGTGCTGCTCTTTGCAATCAGTTAAAAAAGAAAAACTGGTTATGTGTATTTCATGGGTAAATAATGCACTTGCAAATATCGCCTGGCTATATTTTTGACTGGCTCTAAGAATTTAGAAAGTTGGGAGGATTGCAACTCTACCATAGGATAATTTTAGTTCGTTGAATTGGATAAAAACAGGTCATTGGCATAAACACTCATCAATTTTACTTTATGCTTTCGTAACCCCTATTTTACGAGCGTCTAACTGATAGGTGTTAAAAATTCCATTTTGTTGAACGCTATATGCATTAAGACAGTCCACCAATGGGCTAACCTAATTATTGGCCGTGAAAGTTATCTCGTGCACTGAAAAAAAAATGGATTTAGAAAATAATATTGAATGGAAAAATAAATTGAATTATCATATCTGAGAAATACTAAACCCTATTTTATATTAGCTACATTCCTCACTTGGTACTTGTGTATTATAGCAACCACAGTAATATTTTATATTGGCTGCACTCCTCACTTGGTACTTGTGTATTATACCGACCATAGCAAAGAAGTGAAGCTAGATCAATCAAATCAATCGACTTGTGAAGGATGAATATAAGCTAATCCTATTCTGACATTTACATGATGTGACGTGGGATTCATCATTCCCTCAGGCTTACCTTTAGTTGGTAAGCTATTTAAACCCAGTACCTGTTTCATTCAATCCAAATAAAAAAATATTCTTATTATATTCATCTGGTTTTATCTGAATATTCAACTCCTGAGTTAAGAGCCTTTAATGCTTAGCAATTACAGGTTTAAAATTTAGAATAATAACTGGACCGTGTCGCAATTTCGTTATACGAAGTGCCATCCGTATTGCTTACAACTATTAGCCCGAATATAACTGGTTCTGATTGCTTTATACGATGCATCTTTCGTATTGTATACCAATTTGGTCCAAATATAACCGGCTCTGATTGCTTTATACGTTGTATATTTTGTATTGTATACCAATTTGTTACGAATATAACTTGTTCTGATTGCTTTTTACGATGCATCTTTCGATGTATCTTTCGCGTATGTTGATGCTATACTACTCATGTCAAACTTATATTGAAAAATTGAAAATTTTCATGCATGGAAAAGTTTACATTAAATTGCTTAAAGAGCGAAAAACTAATAATTGTAAAAATATTTGTATTTATTTTGACAAGGGATTACAACAAATTAAAAACATTAAAAAAGAAAACCAATTTCTAAAATTTAGTAGAAATGGATGTTTGAAATCGGATATGATTTAATAATCATATTTCTTTAAACTTTGAAAAGACATTAAATTGCGTAAACAGCAAAAAACTTGCAATCGCAAAAATATTTATATATATTTTAACTACATTATAACTTTTCAAAAACCTTTAAAAAGAAAACCAAAAATTTGAAGCTTAGTAGGAATTGTTGTTAGAAAAGACATCTTTACCGAATTTCTTTTCTTTTAAAATACGCAAAGCCTTTTTAAGATATAAAAAAGTTCATTTTTTTAAGTTCAGTTTGGAATCGCTGAAGTTGTAACATAAACTGCAAAATATTTACGGTGCCTGAGCAGTTAGTTTGTTGTTTTACAATAAACTAAAAAAATACCTGAAAATTTTTAAATTAGTTTGTTTTTTGTTAGATAAAATCAACTCGCTACGTGATTAAACTTACAAGTTTGGACGCAACCAGTTATATAATGTCAGTAGGAAGGCCCAAAAAACGAAAATTTGCAATTATTACATATGATGATTCTCTAGTTTGACAAGGGATTACTACAATTCAAAAACCTCACAAAAGAAAATAAAAATTTTCAAGTTTAGTGCATATCGTTGTTAGAAATTGGATTATCTTCAATAATCAAATATCTTTTAAAAAAACAGAAGTATGAAAAGACATTAAATTACGCAAAGAGTAAAAAATTGGTAATTGCAAAAACATTTGTATATATTTTAACAAGGGATTACGACGATTCAAAAACATTAAAAAAGAAAAACTTTTGGAACATAACCAGTTATATGATGTCAGTCGGGAGGCCCAAAAATTAAAATTTGTAATAATTACAAATGATGATTCTCTATTTTGACATGAGATTACAACAATTAAAAACCTTAAAAAGTAAAACCAAAAGTTTGAAGCTTAGTAGAAATCGTTGTTTGAAATCGGACACGATTCAATAATCAAATATATTTGAAAAGACACAGTATGAAAAGAAATTAAGCTGTGGAAAAAGTTGAAAACTGGTAATTGCAAAAATATCTGTATATATTTTAACAAGGGATTACAACGAATCGAAAACCTTTAAAAAAATAAAAGTTTGAACTTTAGTAGAATTCGCTGTTAGAAAAACACCATTACCGAATTTCTTTTCTTATGAGCATGTCTTTTCAAGACATTCTAAAGTGAGCAATTCTTTAACATGTAGATATATTTCGACAAATAAAATACAAAATAAATTTTATTTTATTTCCATTTTCAGTTCAGAATCACTAGTTATTATGTAAATTGCAAAAATATTTATGGTGCTCTAGCAAAATTAGGAATTTTTAATTTTAGCTAGAAAATACCTAAAAATTTTTAAAATTAGTTTGTTTTTTGTTGGATTTAAAGGACTTGAAGTGTCATTTTTGGGTGGAATCTTTTAAATTGAAGAGATATCATAGTCTCATGAGACAAAGTAAAAGAATGAATAACTTTAAAATGAACTATATCTTTATGATCTACATACTTTTATTTTTCAAAATACCGTTTGCTTGGGACCAAAGAGCGAGTACTTTTTGTCTTGAAAATAAAATCAAAGTAAGCTGTAATTAAAAAAAGAGGAATGTGTCTGCTACAAACTATATACAGATGATAAACAAATTTTTGATCATGCACAAGAAAAATGTAAAAAAAATTTCTCCACCTCTACACTCCCTATAATTCATGATGTTGAACGTCACAATAACCTAGTAATAACCCCTAACCGTACTTCTGCAACTATAGCTTCTCTTTCTCTTGTCCCTACAACTTCAACTTTTACTAATAGTCCTCCTACTAAAATTCCTATTTCTACTTTTATTCTTACAATTGCTACTACTACTGCTACTACTACTGCTACTAAAACAATACCTATTACTAAACGTTTTGAAACAAAATAATTTAGAGCAAACATGGATAGGTATGAGAAGAGGAAAAGCAGGACATCACACAGAATGTACCTTCTTCTGTCTGAGGTCTTACAACAAAGCACCATTAAAATGGCTTGACGGAAGCGTTGTCAACAATTGAGAAACTTGATTTTGGACCATTTAAGTGGTTCACTGGGCAGTGTGACGGTATACAAACTTACAAACGCAATGATGATGAAAGAAAGTATAATTTTGTTTGTGAAATCAAAATGGGAATTAGTAGAAACACTTGGTCTAATGAAGAAAATAATTACCAAGTTAGGATCCAGAAATTGAAAGATGAAGAAAACCGGAAAGAGATGCAGAGACAGAGAGTTGCAGAAGAAAAACAGATAGAAATGCAGAGACAGAGAGATGCAGAAGAAAAACAGAAAGAGATCGAAAGAAAGAGAGAAGCAGCAGCTACAACTACCCTTAATCTTACTTCTCCGACTAAAGCTTCTCCTTCTATTATTCCTATAACCTCCTCTTTTACTAATAGTCCACCTACTACTATTCCCATTTCTATAGCTGTCCCTACTCCTCCTGCTCCAACTACTCATATTATTACAACTGCTCCTACTACTGCTGCTACTGCTACTCCCACTACTACTGCTGCTGCTGCTAGTCCAACTACTACTACTACTACTACTGATTCTACTGCTACTCCCACTACTACTGCTGCTGCTGCTAGTCCAACTACTACTACTACTCTTCATTCTACTTCTGATAGTGCTACTACTCCTCTTCCTACTACTTCTACTACTACTACTCCCACCACTACTGCTGCGGCTGCTGGTCTTACAACTACTCCTTCTATTTTTACAACTACCCCTAACCGTACTTCTGCAACTATAGCTTCTCCTCCTCTTGTCCCTACAACTTCAACTTTTACTAATAGTCCTCATACTAAAATTCCCATTTCTACTTTTATTCTTACAATTGCTACTACTACTGCTACTACTACTTCTACTAAAACAATACCTATTACTCCTATTTCTACTTCTAACCAAACTCTTAATACTACTGCTTCGGCTACTCCTATTCCTGATACTGCTCCATGTAGCATTACTGCTCGTGCTCTTGTGCACTCACAGGATCCAAAAGACAAGGAAATTGGTCCTACAGAAAACAACACCTATATTCCAGCCTCGTTCTTGTATGATACTACCACTACCACCACTTCAGCTAACACTACGTCACCCACACCCATTGCTACACCAACTACTACACCTGGTACTACAGCTACCACTACACTTTCTACTACAATTACTGGTGCACCTACTACTACAGCTACCACCACTTCAGCTAACACTACTTCACCCATACCTACTGTTGCACCAACTGCTACACCTGGTACTACAGCTACCACTACACTTTCGAAAGGTATGAAAGTTAAACCCACAGAAAGCAAGGCATTCTTGAATATATACAAGAAAATAAAAGAATTAGATATAATTTGGGATTCACTTGATAAAGATATTTTAACCACATATTACCCTGAAATGTTTTCCAAAGTAAGAAGAGTTCGACAAGACATACAAAACGCTTTGAAATTCCTTCAAAAATTACAAATCTCTGGTTGAGACCAACGCTTCGAGAAGCAAAACTTGGAGTCTAAATATGCAAAAAACAATTAAATCAATAAGTGACTACACAGTACATCGACAAAAGTTTAATGAAACACCAAGATATGATGGTCGTCTTATTATTTTCTTTTATATTTCATTTATTGCAAGCGTTAATTTTTCACTTTTTTGTTTCCTGTTTGAACAGAGCATCAATACTAACAATTATAATTTACCGCTGCTCTAATTGTCTTGTTCGAATGTGTAAAGTTTGGTCATTTCTGTGTTCAGACCAAAATATTTTAAATTCTTTACTGTTCAAATTAGGATTATTGGTAACGTACAAAAATTTGGAAGACTTTGGTAAGATCTTAGACTCAGAGTAACTTACAACCTTTCTTTATTTGTGGGTTACAGCGATAGCTAGCAAACTAGTGAGAGACGATAGTAGTAAGCATTATACAGTTTCAGGACAGGTCGTATAAAGCATCCAATCCCTCTATATTATGGACCCATAAAGCGACCAAACACGTTATATTTGGAACTAGATATTCAGGGACGAGATCATATAAAGCGACCAGACAGGTTTATATGTCAACGCCTATTTTCTGGACCAATCAGAGAGAGCAGATACACAGGGTACTCCATATACGGTAACTTGATTAGTAAATGGATTCAAATATAAGGAGTTATTTTCATTATGGTTCATATTAGTAAGAGACTTGAATTCAGGGAGAGAACAGTTAATTATTATTTGAGACGATATTAGCAAAGAAAATGAGTGGTACGTTTACACCATTGGAGCTTGATGGTGGAGCAGATATGATACAAGAGTGAGAGTACCAAACGTGGCAGTGGAAATTACAAGAGGATGTAGACTAAGCCTTGAATGGGACGATATGTAGGCTAGATATGGGATATCATTGAGCAAATTTAAATTGGAGGAGCGATCATGCTTTGCAGTGAAACTGAACATTGAGCATATGAATAGACTTCAAGCCGCATTATATACACTAGTGAAATATATCGTGCAAAATAAATTGAATCAGTGATTATTATTGCTGTAATTATATTCAATAAAATTGTTTCTAAATCGAAAATATTTTTTCTATAGTAGGTTAGCGTATATTTTTAAAGTAGAAAAAAGAATCCTGGCTAGTCTGAAGTTGGTTGTGAGAGTGGTAGGACCCCTTCAAGACTGGAATTACAACCTTTAATTTGTACGGCATATCCTCTATGCAATTTAAACGGTTTGTATAATCTGCACTTTTCATCATACTCATCAATCATTGTACATATTTCACATCATGACCAGCTGCCCAGTGTATACATGCATAGTGGACATGTATGGAGCATTTTTTCATGTGTTGACACTCTCACCGCCAAAATGAAACTGAGCTGCGATCAACAAATTGAGTGGGATAGAGAGAGAGAGAGAGAAGAGGAGTAAATCCTCCTTGAACACTATCTTGCTTTTTTAAAAATCGTAGTCTTAAATTTCTAAGCTAGTTTGTGTGTTTAAAAGCATATCCACAATACATTCTGCTCTGTCGTGATTAATATGTCAATAAATTGTGTAAATGCTTTTGAACCACGACGTAAAAGCTTTATGCAATAGTCTAATGACGGATAATCGGTTTTCATTATATCGACAAGCATTCCAAGAGAAAATATATTCCTTTGAACAGATAACTCCAGAAAATCATCAGCTGCGATCAACAAATTGAGTGGGATAGAGAGAGAGAGAGAGAAGAGGAGTAAATCCTCCTTGAACACTATCTTGCTTTTTTAAAAATCGTAGTCTTAAATTTCTAAGCTAGTTTGTGTGTTTAAAAGCATATCCACAATACATTCTGCTCTGTCGTGATTAATATGTCAATAAATTGTGTAAATGCTTTTGAACCACGACGTAAAAGCTTTATGCAATAGTCTAATGACGGATAATCGGTTTTCATTATATCGACAAGCATTCCAAGAGAAAATATATTCCTTTGAACAGATAACTCCAGAAAATCATCATCTAGAATCAAATGTTTTTCCAAAAACACAAGATTCCCTATGATTCTCTGCTTCTCAAATCTATCCATTTTAGCTATGCTCTAATTGCCACTATGATAAATGTAATCAGTCGGAGAATACATATCCTGGCATCATTGGAAAGAATCCTAAAAGTGAGTTTAGTTTATTGCTAAGAGATTGGTATCATCGTGGCTTCATATTGTTTTGGGAGGAGGAAAAAGGTCTATGATTCAAGTGTTGGGACAACAAAAGAATTTGGTGTCTACGTCATCGTTGTGAAGACAATGGCTACTATGATTATAAGCAAAATTATTTTTATTCGGCTGTTATGGAATGTTATTCACCACTTGAGGACACTGTATGTGACATTGCTTCAAATAAGCAAATTGAAACATGCGAATTTTAAAAAATGAATTAAAGTAGTATCATTAACTATACAAAGAGAAATGATAATAGCGAAGTTACATTATACTGTAGAAACTGTGACCCTGACATTGCAGCGCATCAGGATCAGTATACAGTGAATTCAGTTAATCTGCCTGCATTAATTGTTCTCGACAAATACCTATACGTAGTAGAAGAAGAAATCTAAAGAGTAGAAAAGTCGTTTTTTATCATGTATATGCATTATTTTTATTAACAAACAATTTTAAATACATTTTTAGAACATTTTATTCCTAGGGTAATACCCTAGGAATTAGGGTATAATCAATATTAATATTAAACACGGAAAATCAATATTAAACACGTTTGAAAGTATATTTTCCACTAGGAAGTCGTTCAATCGAGGAAAGTCAACGAAAATGCTGAGAAACTGAATGTAGGTATAGCTACGACATCTGAACATGAAAAAGAGTAGTGCATGAAAGCCGCATGTCTTAGTCTTTAAATCCTGTAGTCTCCACTGATTTTGAATAATAGTTTTCCCACTGCTCTCAATAAAGATATTAATGTGTGGAGTGTAGAATATATATGATAAGCCAAGAGGATCAAAATATTTGATATTCTTTGTTGTTTGAAAGATGCAGAGCCAATGGCCTGTCTTCAAAGTCGATGGTCTGCTATTAACAATGATTAGGGTATTGCTAACACTTGGAATTTTTTCAATGAAGTCCGATAGTATGCAACAGGACTTGTAATGAGACATGTATAGATCTATATTCAATACGCTGATTATTTGGTTTGTGTTCATGGTGCAAGGTCTAGTAGAACACTGCCATCGGGTGTGATTTTCCAATAAGTTTCAAATTGACTCAGTGATATTAGCGTGATACTCTCAGTCAAGGCACTCTCAGTCAGTGGCAAATATGCATTCTAAACGTATTTTCCCCGTTCGTAGTATGCTCATATCCTGGGTGTCAGACAAGTCCAAAACAATATCACCATGATTTTTTGAAAACATTGAATCGGTTATTCCATTTTCAAATAGTTGTGAATAATGATCTAAGGATTGCATGGTCAACTCATACAAAGTTCTGAAGGATTTTTATCAAATGATAGAGTGTACATTGGGATTCCATTCACTTTGCACACAAGGCTAGATAGACCAAAAAATCAAAATCATGGGGGGATGCAGTCCAGGATCCAACAGCACTGGCACTCTTCAAAAAGGCCAAAGCGAGTTTTGATGGGATTTCTCCGTTGATAAATGATGAATCGGTATAACTGCGAGAGCCAGTGGCAATGTTACGTTGATTAGTGATCGTATGGGGGACAAGAAGTTTAATGTTGTTACCATTGGCTCTTAGCTTTTCCACAGCCAATGCAACAGAGCTCATAACCTTTCGTTTTCGAACATGAAGAATTGCCGAAGGGATAATGACATTTGCATCAGGTTCTGCAGCAAGTGTTTTTCTCAAAATGAAATTTGATAGGGCTAGTTTGTAACTTTATTTTAATCTTGACATTGGGGGTAACCATTGGGATATATTGATTATCTCATGATTTAATTTTCCAACTAGATATACTCCTGGGTCTCTGCAGCAGTTAACTCACCGTCAGTATCACCACCTGATTATTCAAAGCCTAGTGTCCGACCTCTCAACTCCTTATATGCCATTGGCGTCATCATCATAAATTCTATGTAGCTTGCATAGTTGGGTAAATTATTGCTAGTGCTCACCAATGTTCCATTAATGAATATATTAATTTGCTTGAACAAGTTGTGCTGGATACAATTTTCATAGGACAGACCATCGGCAGCAGTGGGAGTTGTATTGTCTGTGTTTTTCTTCGCCGCAACATTTAAATCAATAAATGTTGATGATAAATCAATGAAATAGTCTTCATTAGAAAATATCTGAAAGTGTATATTTTCAGAGAGGGGTTGTTGAGGATGAAATTGTTCATAGTAACCGTACTTAAACTGACATCAGCATTTTCAGCATTGAATAGATTCAATGAGCAGCTGATTGATGGATGAAATTTGTTGTGAGGGAGATAGGTCATCTTAAGAGAAGGAATCCATCAGAAGGGAAGCCCTAATATCTCCCACGACAACACCTTGCTGCCATCTATAATTGAGTCTAACTGGACCAAACCACATAGACAATGTTATTGATCCACGAAGGGGAGAAAATTTCTGAGAAATTGATTTGCATAATCGAGGGGAATTATTGATGCACGAAAGGGGAATTAAGAAAGATTATGGCTTTTTTTATCTTTAGGTCTGAGGGATAAATGGTCTTTAGTGATAGAGATAAATTAATATTCTATCGAAGCCTTAATAGAGTAACCAAGAACACATTAGAGATGAAGAGATTAACGCGGGAACTTTTTCCTGGGAATTTCAAATATGACAGTGCAGGGATGCCAAAACAAAAGGAACACGCAGAAATTACGTATAGGGATTATTTGGGTGAAAACGTTTGAGACATTTTAGAAGAGGATTTAGGCGAAACAGTTTGAGACATTTTAGAAGATGATTTGGGCGAAACAGTTTGAGACATTTTAGAAGATGATTTTAGACGATGATTTTGGGTGAAACTCTGTGGTCGTTATAATACACAAGTATCATAACGACCACATCCCGGGGGGTTGGGGGCCAGTGGGCCCCCATCCCCCAAGGCCCCCAAAGCCCCCCTCCCCCATTTTTTAAATACTTTTTGAATCAATTTGTTTGCATGCCTGGGTTGGTGTTTGCAAGTCCAAGTGTTTGCCTTTGTTGGTTTGTATGTCTAAAGTGACTGTCTTTCTCTGTTTGTATTTCTGAATCTATTTGTATGCATGTCAGGGTTGGTGTTTGCAAGTCCAAGAATTTGTCTTTGATGGTTTGTATGTCTAAAGTGCCTGTCTTTCTCTGTTTGTATGACTGAATCTATTTATTTGCATGTATGGTTTGGTGTTTGCAAGTCCAAGAATTTGTCTTTGTTGGTTTGAATGTCTAAAGTGTCTGTCTTTCTCTGTTTGTATGTCTGAATCTATTTGTTTGCATGTGTGGGTTGGTTTTTGCAAGTCCAAGAATTTGTCTTTGCTGGTTTGAATGTCTAAAGTGTCAGTCTTTTTCTGTTTGTATGTCTGAATCTATTTGTGTGCATGTCTGGGTTGGTGTTTGCAAGTCAAAGAATTTGTCTTTGTTGGTTTGAATGTCTAAAGTGTCTGTCTTTCTCTGTTTGCATGTCTGAATCTATTTGTTTGCATGTCTGGGTTGATGTTTGCAATCCGAGAACTTGTCTTTGTTGGTTTGAATGTCTAAAGTGCATGTCTTTCTCTGTTTGTATGTCTGAATCTATTTGTATGAATGTCTGTGTTGGTGTTGGCACGACCAAGAATTTGTCTTTGTAGGTTTGAATATCTAAAGTGCCTGTCTTTTTCTGTTTGTATGTTTGAATGTATTTGTTTGCATGTCTGGGTTGGTTATTGCAAGTCCAAGAATTTGTCTTTGTTGGTTTGAATGTCTAAAGTGCCTGTATTTCTCGGTTTGTTTGTCTGAATTTATTTGTATGCAAGTCTGGGTTAGTGTTTGCAAGTCCAAGAATTTGTCTTTGTCGATTGAATATCAAAAGTGCCTGTCCTTCTCTGTTTGTATGTCTGAATCTATTGTTTGCATGTCTGGGTTGGTGCTTGCAAGTCCGAAAATTTGTGTTTGTTGGTTGAATGTCTAAAGTGCCGGTCTTTGTCTGTTTGTATGTGTGAATCTATTTGTTTGAATGTCTGGATTGGTGTTTGCAAGTCCAAAAATTTTTCTTTGTTGGTTTGAATGTCTAAAGTGTCTGTCTTTCTCTGTTTGTTTGTCTGAATCTATTTGTTTACATGTATGGGTTGGTGTTTTCAAGTCCAAGAATTTGTCTTTGATGGTTTGAATGTCTAAAGTGCCTGTCTTTCTCTGTTTTTATGTCTGAATCTATTTGTTTGCATGTGTGGGTTGGTGTTTGCAAGTCCAAGAATTTGTCTTTGTTGGTTTGAATGTCTAAATTGCCTGTCTTTCTCTGTTTGTATGTCTGAATCTATTTGTTTGCATGTCTGGGTTGGTGTTTGCAAGTCCTAGAATTTGTCTTTGGTGGTTTGATTGTCTAAAGTGCCTGTTTTCTCTGTTTATATGTCTGAGTCTATTTGTTTGCGTGTCTGGGATTGGTGTCTGCATATCACAGAATTTGTCTTTGATGGTTTGAAGGTCTAAAATGTCTGTCTTTCTCTGTTTGTGTGTCTGAATCTATTTGTTTGTGTGTATGGGTTTGTGTTTGCAAGTCCAAGAATATGTCTTTGATGGTTTAAATGTCTAAAGTACCTGTCTTTCTCTGTTTGTATGTCTGAATCTATTTGTTTGCATGTGTGGGCTGGTGTTTGCAAGTCCAAGAATTTGTCTTTGTTTGTTTGAATGTCTAAAGTGTATGTCATTCTCTGTTTGTATGTCTGAATCTATTTTGTTTGCATGTCTGTGTTGGTGTTTATAATTCCAAGAATTTGTCTTTGTTCGTTCGAATGTCTAAAGTGTCTTTCTTTCTCTGGTTGTATGTTTGAATCTATTTGTTTGCATGTCTGGGTTGTGGTTTGCAAGTCCAAGAATTTGTCTTTGTTGGTTTGAATGTCTAAAGTGTCTGTCTTTCTCTGTTTGTATGTCTGAATCTGTTTGTTTGCGTTTCTGAGACATACAAACAGAGAAAGACAGACACTTTAGACATTCAAACCAACAAAGACAAATTCTTGGACTTGCCAACACCAACCCAGACATGAAAACAAATAGATTCAGACACAAAAACAGAGAAAGACATACATTTTAGACTTTCAAACCAACAATAACAAATTCTTAAACTTGCAAACACCTACAATGGCAAACACCAATCCAGACATGCAAACAAATAGATTCACACATACAAACAGACAAAGACCGGCACTTCAGACATTCATACCAACAAAGACAAATTTTTTACTTGCAAGCACCAACCCAGACATGCAAACAAATAGATTCAGACATACAAACAGAGAAGGACAGGCACTTTAGACATTCAACCAACAAAGACAAATTCTTGGACTTGCAAACATCAACCCAGACATGCATACAAATAAATTCAGATATACAAACCGAGAAACACAGGCACTTTCGACATTCAAACCATCAAAGACAAATTTTTAGACTTGCAAAAACCAACCAAGACGTGCAAACAAATAGATTCAGACATACAAACCGAGAAAGACAGGCACTTTAGACATTCAAACCAACAAAGACAAATTCTTGAACTTGCAAACACCAACCCAGATATGCAAACAAATGGATTCAGACATACAAACAGTGAATGACAGGCACTTTAGACATTCAAACCAACAAAGATAAATTCTTGGACTTGCAAACACCAACCCAGACATTCAACCAAATAGACTCAGACATACAAACAGAGAAAGACAAACACTATAGACATTGAAACCAGCAAAGACAAATTCTTGGACTTGCAAACACCAACCCAAGCATGCAAACAAATAGGTTCAGATATACAAACAGAGAAAGACAGGCACTTTAAACATACAAACCATCAAAGACAAATTCTTGGACTTGCAAACACCAACCCAGACATGCATACAAATAGATTCAGACATACAAACAGAGAAAGACAGGCACTTTAGACATACAAACCAACAAAGGCAAACACTTGGACCCGGTGAGCCTTTGGGGGCCTTTGAGGGCCCAGGGGGTCTTTGAGGGCCCGGGGGCCTTTGGGGGCCGGGGGGATGGGGGCTCTCTGGGGTTGGGGTAGGAGACCTTACAACACTGTTCAAATGGAACTTGTGTACTATAACGACCATAGAGTCTCACCCCAAATCATCTTCTAAAATCATCTTCTAAAATGTCTGAATCTGTTTCGTCCAAATCATCTTCTAAAATGTCTCAAACGGTTTCGCCCAAATAATCTCTAAACGTAATTTCCGCGTTTTCCTTTTGTTTTGGCATCCTGCGCTGTCACATTTGAAATTCCCAGGAAAAAATTCCCGCGTTAATCTCTTCATCTCTCAGGTGTTCTTGGCTACTCTATTAAGACTTCGAAAGAATATTAATTTATCGCTAAGCCTAAAGACCTTTGAAGCCATATTTGAAAATAGAATATCAATTTATCTCTGTCACTAAAGACCGTTTATCCCTCAGACCTAAAGATCAAAAAAGCCATAATGTTTCTTAATTCCCCTTTCGTGGATCAATAATTCCTCTCGATTATGCAAATCAATTTCTCAGAAATTTTCTCCCCTTCGTGGATCAATAACATTGTCTATGTGGTTAGGTCCCGTTAGACTCAATTATAGATGGCAGCACGGTATTCTCGTGGGAGATATTAGAGCTTACCTACTTCCATCTTTCATCTAACAATCTTTTTCTTCTTCTCCTTATTAATCTTCTTCGTTTTATTCCTCAAAGTCGTCGTTGTTGATGCCCTTCGCTTCCCGTCTGGGTAGAGACTGATGGGGGAATGATGACTACGCACCCTTTGTAACCTCTTCCCATTTTGCTGAGATTTTAATTGCTCGCCAACGGCTCTTGCTGAACATCTAATATTTTCTTTAACACTCGTTGAAAATTTTAGCCGCCCCCAGTCCTGTAGTGTTGAGGCAGCATTTGATGCAGCAAAATTTGATGCAGCAGGTACAATATATTTGCTGGCAAGGGGTAGTGCAGAACGAAATAGCCTAGCAAACAAGCTACCAAGACCATAGCCAGACTTTTAGTACGCCCCTTATAATAGTCCGACCCTTAACCTATTTGACGAGGACTCAGTGCACCAACATAGCAGTTGATATCAGGTTAGACAAATGGAATTCTTCTATTGTTCATCTTAGGTAGTGACGATGGGTTGAAAATGATATGTGATCACAGCCAAACCTTTTGATATTGATGGAGGATAACCTAATTCAGTTCTTAGTGTTCACTGACAGAGTTCCAAATATGAAGTGTTTAAGAGCATATAACGAATGTGCTTTATATTGTAATGATGAACATGATCTTGATTGTTTTTTGTTAAAAAACTCGTAGGAGAGGGACATTGCTATTGCCAACTCTGGATGTTTCAACAAATGAGGCGTAGAGAAATATACAAGTGTCCGAGGAGAAGGCTGGTGGATACTTAGCAAAAATAACATTAGTGCTTCTGGCACTTTTACCATTGATTATGTTGAGTTTAAAGCCCAAAACATCTTTTAGATTATCATTGAGAATAACCTTTTCATTGGCAGTAAGTGAGCTAATGTATATCCTCCCCTCCTCCTTTGAATAGTTGAAATGAAAGGCTCCTTTTTTACGAGCGGAAATTCTTTTATTGATAGAACGACATAAATCATTCATACAAGTGAGTTCTTCTTATGGTAATTCAACATATCGATAATCCAACAAACTGATCGTTTGAATTTTAGGTTGTTCGCTAATGGTCGGTGGCCAATCATGGGGTCTGATTTTTATATCATATTTGCGATCCATTCTCAGGATATCATATGTATTTTTGAGAATGCAGTCGACAAGAGCCACTTCATAGGTACCATCGAATATTATGGCAGGGGAGAGTTTCGTCCAAAAATCACTTGTTTTATTTAAATCATTGTAGAGAGGATCGGAGACGTTGGACATAAATGTTACAAAAAATCATTGTACATTGTTAATGTCTTCAACACCGATCCAATAATCAAAATCAGAGTTGTATCCTAGCCACCGAAAAAGTAACTGTTTCTTGCCCTTGCAAGTACGAGTCTTTAATATCTTTTCAATTTGATAGATTTCACTATTATTTCTAACTTTTGGTAGTTCATAGTCATAAAAGCCACTGAGAATCTCTTCATCTTTGGTGTCTCGCAGACGATAAGTAATGGGTTTGGTGTCTAAGATTTTTGCCACTTTAAAAAGTTCAGTAAACCACAAGTTATTACCCTTTTCAGAAAACATTAGTTGTTCTATTAATTCGAACAGTATCACCAACATTGAATTTTTTTCTTCACAATCGTTTCATTGGAATATTGTTTAAGAAAAATTTTATATGTATCATGATCGGAATGATGAACTTCCATTGGGGTTGAGTTGAAAATGATCGATGGACCGTTGATTATAAAGCAACATGATTTTATCTAAATCATGAATAAAAGTAGGTGTATTTTTCAATGTACAATATCTTGAAATTAAAAGTCCTTTATAGGACTATGACTAAGATAGAGAATTATATCATATTTCATTAGTACTTTTTCAACATTTGGATTAACAAATTCACTACCCCAATCCGTTTGAATTTTTTACAGGAATCTTGTTCGTGAATACTTTCTATAGCCTGAGCAACTTGAACACCTCTCTTTGTTCACAATGGGATGGCATACGCATAGCGACTAAAAACACTAATTGCAAGTAGAATGTTCTTATACGGTGTATTGTGACGCCTTTAAATCTCATCTAGAGTTACATTATGTGTAACTCTATACTTGCAAATGCTTGCATTATATGTAGGGGGAAAAGGTTTTAGTTCTTCGATAATGATTAGAACGAAGCCTATGATTTCTATGCAGAGTGTAACTTGATTCATTTTGTAGATAGTCTTGTACACTTTTAGTGTGAACAACAGTGACTTTGGAAAGAATGGTGGGGGAGCTTAAACTTCCACTTCACCAATATTTTCATAAGCGTGTTTCAGAACTTCAACCATTTTGAACGTAAGCACGTAGTGTAACCTCCACTACCTTTTTGTATTCTGGTGGGTGATGGTGGTGGTGATGTTGAGTTGATATCAGTACGTCTTCGCTTTTTTCTAGCTATCAGCGGTGTGCTCCTCCTCCTCATCGTCAAATCAATGTTTCCACTAGGTGTGCTAGTATTTTCCAAAATTAATTAAAAACCCTCCTCTTCTTCTTCTTCTTCATGTTTTAACGTTGTTTATGATGATGATGATGAGGAAGGAGTATATTCATTTAATTTTTTTAGAATTTGCCTAGTGCTAATAAGGCTTTTGGGGAAGTTTAATATATTTAGAAAGTTGTATAGATGACTGTAAAATGATAGAAGTCCTTTAAGATTTGTAACCATATCATAGATTAAATCAAGTGGATTACAGCTCTTGCCTTGAATTATAATCCCTTTCCCATTATTATCAACTTGAATATGATCTTGACCATTTTCCATAAGATATGTTATGAGTCGTTTACTTTGTTCACGATATGAGTGTGGTATTAGATTTCTAATGCTCGACACTATTGAATCCAAATACTCCTTCTTTAATTGTGTTCCAGCAGCAGATGAATCCTGAAGAGATGTCTCTTTTTTGTGATCAGTGCCACTCACACTGCCACTCGCTCTAGAACGATATGGCTTACGTTTTTCCAGTTGGCAAAATGCATCTTGAAATATAAGTAGTTTTTATCATCCTCAATACTTTCGCTGTCCATTAATTTACTCAGATTGTCCTCAAAGTGTTCCACGGGTGAAAGAGCGAGTTCTATTAGAGTCAATTTATAGGGTTTAGCCATCTAGAAAAAAAAATGTTTACAAGTCCTGCAATTATGGCAGTAAAAGTATAAAAAAGCTACCGCCCGCTTGAAAAAGACGTTTCCTTTTAAAATTTGTTCATTTATTTTTACAAGCCAATGCACGCACAATGGAACAATGTTACTTTGCCTGTTGCTTAACTACTTCTGGCAGTTGAACATTGCCCTTGGTTAAATTTAAACAAAGTTCAGATATTAGATTAATGAAATTATTGTCAATACCATGTTTGAGTATGGCCTTCCTAAGTGGGGATAATTAAGTGCGTAGAACGGAAAATAAATGAGTTTCTTCAGTGTCATGATGCCAACTAACAGCCTTTTTTACTGTTCACGGGAAGATATACTGTAATTTCATTGTCAAAAATATCTCTGACTACACGTAAATCCTCGGGTTTATTTTGATTAAGATCCATGGGATGTAGCTACCACTTATTATGTTATATATTCAAACAGTTCGTGGTAACGAACTGTATAGTAAGAGTGACTCGTCTCAATAGTAACTGAAACTCTAGAAAAAGGAATTTTAATACCAATAGATACATCAAAAAAATTGAATTTTTATGCTGATTTTAAGTATATAAATTTCATCAAGTTTGCTTTTATCCATAAAAAATTACGAGCCTGGGAAAATTTGCCGTATTTTCAAAAAGAGGCGGAAGCAGCCCTCAAAAGCCTTAGAATCGTAATGAAAATCACACCATTAGTTTCAGCGTATCAAAGAACCTAATAGTAGAAATTTCAAGCTCCTATCTGCAAAAAATACCAGCGGTAAGATTTGAACCCGCGCCTGCGAAGAGACTGGTGGCTAACACCAGCGTCTTGGACCACTCGGCCACGCTGCTTCTCATAACTGTATATGTTAATCCGGGTCGCAGCAGTAGCTAGCAACCTAGTAAGAAACGATCACGCCCAATGCTAAGAAATATAAAAACCCAGAACTCCTAAAAATAGAGCCAAATCAAAACAAAAGTACATCATTAGAACCACCTTGTCTGAAACCCTACTAGATAAATAATGAATGTCGTCATAGTTTTATTAGAACTATAACGTGATTGGAAAAACGCGAAATTATTTTGTTATTTCTGAAAACGTCAGGAAATAATATCGTTACGCCATGACGTCATGAAATAACATCATTACGCCTTAACGTCATGATTACTATATAAAAGGCCACAATAGAACAATGGTTTCATCCAAATAATGGTTACATAATGGTTTCATCCAAGCAAGCTACACGTAAGTTAATCAAACAGTTCGTAGTAATGAACTGTAAGTAAGGAGCGACCCGGCTCAATGGTAACTGAAACTGTAGAAAACGGAATTTTGATGCCAATAGATACACAAAAGAATCAGATTTTAATGTTGATTTCAAATATATAAGTTTCATCAAGTTTAGTCCTACCTATCAAAAGTTACGCGCCTGCGAAAATTTGGCTGATTTTCAAAAAAAGGGGGAAGACCCTTTAAAAATTGCATAACTTTAATGAAAATCACACCATCATATTCAGCGCATCAGAAAACTCTACTGCGGAAGTTTCAAGCTCCTATCTACAAAAATGTGGAATTTTGCATTTTTTGCCAGAAGAAAGATCACGGATGCGTGTTTATTTGTTTGTTTGTTTGTTTGGTATTTTTTTCCCCAGGGGTGATCGTATCGACCCAGTGGTCCTAGAATAGAGTGAGAGGGCTCATTCAAACGGAAATTAAAAGTTCTAGTCCCCTTTTTTAGTGACCAAAAAAATAGAGGGCAACTAGGCCCCCTCCCAAGCTCATTTTTTTCGCAAAGTCACCCGATCAAAATTTTGAGATAGCCATTTTGTTCAACAGGGTCGAATATATGATAATTATGTCTTTTAGGATGACTTAATCCCCTGAAGTTCCCGGGGGGAGGGCTGAGAGTTATAAACTTTACCCAATGTTAACATATAGTATTGGTTATTGGGAAGTATACAGACGTTTTCAGAGTGGATTTTTTTCTGGTAGTGGGGGGGGGAGTGGGTTGGGGGTTATGTGGGAGGATCTTACCGTGAAGGAAGTTTTCATGGGAGAAGGGACATTGCTATGAAGGAGGCACCGGATTTCCCAGCATTATTTAAATAAAGATCAGAAATTATATATAAAAAAACAAGTTTTTTAACTGAAAGTAAGGAGCAACAAGTAGAGTAGTACCTTATGCTTTGCGTAGATTATGTTCCTTCCTGTGCTATTTGCGTAGATTATGTTCCTTCCTGTGCTATTTGGGTAGATTATGTTCCTGGCCATCCTATTTGCATAGACCTATACACCTTTTCAAAGAGAGTGAGTATCCCCATGCATCTATGTTCCATTTTGCAAAGACATATAGGAATTCCCATGCTATTTGCTTGATGCTCTACCCCTTTTCGAAGAGAGTGGGTAGAACCTGTCAAAGAGTTTGATAAGCTCTAGCTTAAAGGCATCTCATTGAGTTTGATTAAGAATGCATCATGTCTAGAATTGATTGAGCATATGGCTTTATATCAATTTGCGTAAAAGCTAACTCTATTTGAGAAAAAAAGGGTACAGCATTTAGTAATTGGACTGTTTGAACGATATTAATTGAATAATAGGGAAAAACAGTGCTAGATAGCATTTGCGAATTGGATCGTATGAAGGTGGAGAAAAAAGGATTAAACTGATTATCAGTTAAGGTAACCCCTCGGGGCTGTTATCTTATAGCTTATTTATTATAAATATGGAACAATATCAATCTATGAAAATGGTTAACAATGATAAAATGGTGTTGTGACTTGACCTAGCTTTACTTCTTCGATGTGTTCAGTATAATACACAAGTGGCGTTTGAACAGTGTTGTCAATTTAAAATAGAGTCTAACGTTATAGTATACTAAAGAGTTGATGCTAAGAGAGATGTAGATGGCAAGAAAATAATTTTAATAAAGAAATTCAGAGTAATCCATAGAAATCCTTACAAATCAAGTAGTGAGGTGTATATGAGTACGAACCGTCAAGGATCATAAGCACCAATGACCCTAACCACCAGGGACCTCAATCCCCAAAGGCCCTCTATCCCCAAACTCCAAAGGACCCCTCCCCCCAACTTTTTGCCCCCCCCCCTTTTTTGATTTTTTTTAGTATTTTTGATTTTTTTTTCATTATTTTTTTTAACATGATATATTTTTTCAACTTTTTTTACATTTCTTTGAATGAGATGCAACCTACTTAAAACATTAAAACTTTACATTTAATATTTTCGAACCTCAAATTGAGAATGCTATAGATATTTTTGTCATTAACTTTACTTTTAGAAAAATAATGTTTGTAGTAGCACTTTTTTTTATTGGACTTAATTTTTTTTACTTAAAAATTATTCAACTTTTTTTTTACATCTCTAGATCATATCAGAAAAATAGAATGACACTTTTGATATAAATTTTAAAATATATTCTTGTGCATGCCCATACTCCTATTGATAATGACTGATGGCTCTCATTCAGTATTTTTTTATGATAAACAAACTTTTTTTTAACTAATTTTTTTTGGAATTCGAAATTATTCAAGTTTTTTTACATCTCTAAATCATATCAGAAAAATAGAATGACACTTCTGATTTAAATTTTAAACCATAATCTTGTGCATACCGATACTCCTATTGATGAGGACTGATGGTTCTCATTCAATATTTTTTCATGAAAAACAAACTATTTTCTTAACTAAACTTTTTTGGACTTCGAAATTATTCAACTTTTTTTTATTGTTTTTTACATGGTATTTTTTTAAAAATTTTTTTTTACATCTCTAAATCATATCTTGATTTAAAAAAATAAAATGACACTCTTGATTTAAATTTTGAAATGTATTCTTGTGCATACCCATACTCCTATTGATGAGGACTGATGGTTCTCATTAAATATTTTTTCATGAAAAACAAACTGTTTTTTTAACGAAATTTTTTTGGACTTCGAAATAATTCAATTTTTTTGAATACACGAAATATTACAAACACCGGAACACTCCTGTTATTACTATTATCCTCCAGAATCATTATTTAGTTTAATAGATGAAAATAAAAAACATCGTTGATCTCGATGATGAACGATTTTTCATTCTTAACTGAACAGTCCATGCTAAAAACCGCATTTTTTAATCTGCCAGGATGCGATGACGAGTCAGCTACTGATCCCGTGATAGACAGGGCGAATGCCTCGTCCTGTTCATCTGCAACAACCCAAGAATATCTTAATGAAATACTTCCTGCAATTTTTTACTAATGATAAATTTGATCTTTTCTGCCGTAATTTTCAAAGAATCAGACACAAATGGTGTGATATTCTTACATTCGCAAGTGAAAACAAAAATCTGGTTATTTCAGCTTTTTTAAGTGTAACGTGGCTGTATTTTTAATACAACAAGTCGCCAAACTATTAGCTCAGATTCGACGCCAAACATCGTCCAAATAGTGCAAAAAAGTCCTCCAATGGTATTATAGTATTCTTTAATGAATCTATCTCTTACGAGCGCCGCGATGACTTGGAATCAATTTTTAATGGTGTGGTCGAACGTTGTCGATCTGTCTACTCAATAGTCATTGAAATTCTTGGAAAGTCATCTCCAGTAGATTTCGTGTGCCTTTTTTATAAGCCACCTCCTTTTCCAAGTGACATTTTCTGTTCGGAAGTTGAGCAGCTTATGTCGGAGATTAATTAATGTGGTCGAGGTGAAAATACATGTTTTATGGGTGACTTTAACATCAACTTGCTGACGATTGACGGTGACGCCAACTCGCGTTCGTTCCTTGATACAGCTGTATCATCTGGTCTTCTCCCCACTGTATTCTTTCCCGCACGGTATTGTTCAGCTAGAAATACTGCAACACTGATTCACAATATATTCCTTTCCAATAACCCTCACGCATCTTTTACCTCGCATATTATAACATCTGATGTTTCCAATCACCAACCTGTCATCACAATGCTGCCAACAAGGGCAGGCCGATCCACTAAGTCAGTATCTAATCCTGTTTTCACGTATCGAAGGTTTTCCTAAAAAACATTGATTACTTCACTGAAACCCTGAAATCAAATGATTGGTCTGCTGTAACCCATGCGTCTTCAGCAAATATGGCAGCAAATGCACTCACAAGCCGGCTTAAACAGTCAACAGAACGGTGTTTTCCTCTACGAACAAGTCGGATCCAAAGTGTTCCCAAAACTCCTTGGATGACGAAAGGTCTCGTTCAGTCTACCGAACACAGAAATAGACTGTACCTTAAAAGCTTATAATTTTACAACTCCTGAAGCGAGAGAGACATACAAAAAGTACAGAAATACATTAAACGGATTAGTACGTAATGCAAAAAGGCAGTATTATGCAGAGAGAATAAATGAATGTAAGAGTAACTTGAGAAAAGTATGGGAGGTTCTTATTGAAATAATTTGTCAAAAAAGGAAGAAGGTGGCTATACCTAAAGAAATAATAAATTTGAGTGGTGAGACAGTAGCAAGCGAATCTCGTGCTGATGCTTTTAATCAATTTTTCTTTAATCAGACATCTCTACATGCTTCTGGCCCATCTCTTGAACAATCCCACAGTAGAACAATATCAGGTCTTTTTCTAGCACCATGTACAAAAGAGGAATTACTAGTGATTATCAGTAAGCTGCCTAATGGCAAAACCCAAGACACCTTTGGGCTGTGCAACTAAATCTTGAAGAAGGCCTCTGCAGGTCTTGTAGTTTCACTTACACACTTGGTCAACCTTTCACTAGCAACCGGAGTTTATCCTAATGTGTTCAAAACTGCCCAAGTCCTTCCCCTCTACAAAAAAGGAGACAAGAGTCTTATCTCTAATTATCGACCCATATCAATTCTACCAGTTATATCAAAAGTGTTCGAGCGAGTTGTTTATAACAGAGTATATAGATTCCTCGATGTTAAGCAGCTACTCTCTCCCCGTCAATATGGGTTTCTGCGTTATCATTCAACTTTCCATGCCTTAGTTGATTCAGTTGAATACATATTAAATAGCCAGGATGCTGGAGAAAAGGTACTAGGGATTTTTCTGGATTTCACTAAAGCTGTCGACCCGGTATACCATTCAATCCTCCTCACAAAATTACATTCATTTGGAATATATGGTATTGCTCACGAGTGGTTTTCATCGTCCCTGACTGATCGTAAGCAGTGTGTAATTGTGGAGGGTAGTGTGTCACCAGAATTACCGGTAAAATCTGGTGTACCTCAGGGGTCGGTACTTGGACCGCTCTTGTTAATTTTGTACATCAATGACCTGAAAACACGTCTTACTAAACGTGCAAACCCAGTACTATTCGCTGATGACTCAAATTTCTTCATTGCTGCTGAATCATTCGAGTCTGCTGCAAAAAAGGCTCAAAAACACTTGACAAAATATCTGACTGGTGTTTCCGTAACAAAATGCAGGTAAATGCTACAAAAAGCTGCATCATAGTCTTCACTTCTGCTCCTTCAAACTCCTCATTGTTTCACAATGTCGAACTGTCAATCAATGGAAATCCCATTCCTCAGACCACAGTCACAAAGTTCCTTGGCGTATTTGTAGATTCCTCTCTTTCGTTCAAACATCACATATACCAGCTGTCTTCAGCAGTCTCACGGCAAACATCAATGTTACATAGAGCTAGCCTGCTTCTAAGTGCTGACATGATGAAAATGCTTTATAATGCTTTTGTCCTCCCCTACTTGAATTACTGCTGTTCTGTCTGGGTGCAATACATTCAAATCTCATCTAAAATCATTAAAGAGATCACAAAACCGTTCAGTTGAGGCCACATATTGCCTCCCCAGGATATGCCCCACAACAGACCTATACAGAGACACTGGAACAATAGATATAACAGAGATAATCAACGTTAGTAATCTGCGTTTAGCACACTCGGCAATATCGAATGGAATTCCTCAAGGTCTTTCCAGGTACTTCAAAATTTGTAGCACAATTCATCGAGGAAGAGCTCTCTGCTGCATCAAGTACAATTTTATGCTACCGAGAAGAACGCTTACAAGGTCTCAACACTTCCAGTTTATAGAAGTATTTCTGTGTGGAACTCAATTAATGAATCTATTAAATCCATAAAATCATTTGGAACACTCCAAAAACGATACCTTTCTTACACAGTAATTGATACTGCATGAGTTACTGTCTCAATTTTTCGTTTGTATTTTATCCTCTCACTCTCCTTCTTTGACTCCAACTCGTCTCAATTCCTTCCTTTCTAATTCTTATGTTACAAGCTCTTCTTTTTTCATTTCATAGTGTGATATAAATTTGTTCACCAATATCTGTGTGACTCGTACAAGCATTGCTTTGAGTCGAAATGTTCATTTTAATTGTTTCGTTTGTTCATTTATTTAAAAATAAAAGGTTGATTGATTGATTGATTAAAGTTTTTGATCATGAAGAAAACTCAATCGACAGCTCTGTTTAATAATGTTCTCTGTTTCTGTTTATTTAACTTCATTTGCTTTATTGATAACTTTCAGAAATTTTTTCGGTTATTAATGAAGACCGAAAGTGAATGATGGAAGATAGTTTAAGTGACCTTAAGTTTAGAAGTTTCTAAATTATAACGTCGTTGAGTGGAGGAGGTGCCGTAGCCGCTCTTTACAGTTAAATCTATAAGAGTATACAATAAAAAAAAGATGCTACGCGGGAAAAGTGAAAAACTAAAATGATAGTAGTACCATCATTCGGCTTTTTTTTATTATAATTGAGTTGGGAGGGGACACTGAAATTATCTTTCCCAGGGTACTACTAGTACTAGAAATGATTATTCTTGAAACAACGTGGAAGGCTTACACACTTCTCCAGAAGCTAGTCAAATAATTCCATAAAATCACAGTTTTTCATAATCAGACTTAAAATTTAATGCTGAAAAAGCGTAAAACACTAGTAAGTATTAATTTTCAATACAACTTAATGTCGGCTAAAGTAGAGGTATATGCAAAAGCCTAGCATTCTATTGAAAGGGTGACAGTAATCATATTTCAGGTCAACTTGACTTATTTTATTACTTGTTTATTTATGTATATATTCCTGACTTTCATGCCAACAAAACTTTTTTTTTGACGAATTTTTACTTCCTTTATTTTCCTACTTTCAGGCATCTTTTGCTGCATAAGGCCATTGAAAATCCTCTGTTAAGGAATTCATTAATATTTCAAAGCCAACGTTGAAGAAACAAAGGAAGATGAATGCTTTGCTATTGTTCAAGCTTCATGAAGGCTGATAATTGAACTTAAGCTATTTATATTTTGTGAATAAATCATGACGAAGTTTTTTCATTTTTCTATATTTTTTTAAGATTTTCTAGATTCCTTTAAGATCGAATTGTATTCGCTCCACAGTGCACTAGGGAATATAAGGAAAAATAAATTGTTAAACTAGAAAATCAGAAAGACATTTAACAATGGAGAACAAATTGAATTAAATGATAAATTTACGGGTTAATTATTTATTTGAGTTGTTGGTCTTCTTTGCTGGATATCAAGGCCGTACCCAAAGGGGGGGGGGGTCAGGGTAGTTTGAACCCAAAAATGTTGGTCGGACTCGTAAAAACGTCGCAAAAATGTATATAAACAAATTTTTTATGCATTTTTTGATGCGATCTTACTTCTTTTTTTTTGTATGCGTCTAAGAGAAAATGGCTAGAGTCATAATTACGCAACGACTCTCTCGAAAAATGATGGTTATTTCAACCTGGAGAAAGGGTCGTTGATTTTGAATGCGAGGTAATTTTATAGATTTTGAAGACTTTAGCGTAAAGGGCGAGAGTTGCGGAGGGGGTAGACCCCAAACTCACTATTTTAAGGTTGAATTTTGTTCTCAACTTTCACTTCAAAAAATGATTTTTATTTAAGACTTATCTATAATTCTTTGCTAAATTAAAACGGTATTTAGAGCATAACCAGTCAAACTAGGGCAAAGGGCCATAGTTTGACAGCCATTAAATTGAACGTTGTTCAGAAGCTCAATCTTGACCTAATTGTGGTTGTGCTCCGACTTGGATGAATGACAGCTCATTTAAAACGTCTCATCTCTCTAATGACATCACTTCATATTTCGATATAAACGGGAACCATTTTCCCATTCTTTGACCTTGTCGCTGGAATTTTAAGACTCAGACGATAAGAAAATCGCCCTAGTTAAATGAAAAAGTCACAAAGAGTTTTAGCAATGAAGAAAATATTGATTATTATGGTAAATCAAAATCCCATTACTTTTCACTTCATGAAAACACTGTATAGTACATAATAATTCAAAGCAAAGCAAAGCAATGCTATCGCCCGCTTTTTTGTAAAACAAGAATTTTGAATTTCATAAAAAAAACTTTATTTGGTAGCTAAATTTAATTCAAGACTTTTAAACACGGTAAGAAGTATATATTATGAATCAGCGAAAAATGGGCTTTAAAAGGAGCTACTAGTCAAGCAGATAATGTTTAGTCCCAAAAAGAAGTGTCTGACCCCTTAAAATCTCCTCTGTTGTGAGTAAATTGTGACTGTGCTCCGATTTGTGGCGATTGACAGCTCATTTGAAATGTCTCATCCGTTTGATGATAGTGTTTTGAGAAGAATAGGAGCCTTTTTCTCATTCTTTGACCCTATGACGGGAATTTTAAGACTAGGGCAAAAAGAAAGTCGCCCTGGTTAAATGAAAAAGTCACAAAGAGTTGTAGCAATGAAGGAAATATTGAATATTATGTTAGTGTTATGGTGAATTGTTTTTCACTTCATAAAAACACTGCATAGGACATAATAAGCCCAAGCAAGGCACAGCAACGCCATCGCCTGCTGTTTTGTAAGACAAGGATTTTGAATTTCATAAAAAAAAACTTTATTTGAGAACTAAATTAAATTCAAGACTTTTAAACGCGGTAAAACGTATATATTATGAATCAGCAAAAAATGGCCTTTAAAATTAGCTACTAGTCCAGCAGATAAGCTTTAGTCCCAAAAAGTAGTGTCTGACCCTTAGAATCTCCTCTGCTGTGAGTCGAAAGTGATTTTAATCCGATTTGAGGAGAGTGACAGCTCACTTGAAATGTCTCATCCGTCTGATGATAGCACTCCATGTTTTGAGAAGCAGAGGAGCCTTTTTCTCATTCTTTGACCTTATGGCAGGATATTTAAGACTAATGCAATAAGAAAATCGCCCTGGTTAAATGAAAAAGTCAAAAAGAGTTGTAGCAATGAAGGAAATATTGAATGTTACGGTAATAGTTATGGTAAATTGTTTTCACTTCATGAAAACACTGTATGGGACATAAGAAGCCAAAGCAAGGAAAAACAAGGCCATCGCCTGTTTTTTTGTAATACAGGGATTTTGAATTTCATAAAAAACTTTATTTGGGAATTAAATTGAATTCAAGACTTTCAAACGTGGTAAGACGTATATATTATGAATCAGAGAAAAATGGGCTTTAAAATGAGCTACTAGTCAAGCAGATAAGGTTTGGTCCCAAAAATTAGTGTCTGACCCCTTATAATCTCCATTCTTCAGTAGCTTTATGTTTTATAAGGACATTTAAACCATGTCAATTCCTTCACGACCCTTGGAAAAATTTACTTTGATTTTATTTTTTGTGATCATGCAATCACTTATGAGTAATGGATGTAATTTGATTATTTTTATGGTTTTAAAATAGATTTTGTTGGAATATATTTCTACTTTGAAATAAAAAAAATGGGAGTTTTAACACGACTCTACATTAATGAACTTTCGAATTTAGTTAAAATAAAAGCTGAAAATACCACATTAGGAGCTTTTACTGGACATCAGATTAACACTCGAATATAACTATAATTTTACTACATTGGTAATAGCATTGATTGTAATCAGGATGAAAGACCAATTATATACTGCTGCAAAAGTAAATATAATAAGTATAAGCATAATACAAGAAGGGTTGGAAACTCTTGTCAACGATTGTCATAGAGGGGAGTTAACTGAATCATCTATTGAAAGCTATCAAAAATAGTTACAATTAGGTTTTTTGTGTTTGAATTTTAAGTAAAATTAAAATCATAGGTCTTAAAACTTTAGATAATTCACAATAGTTATTCCAGTGGAATACTGTAATAATACTGCAACTTTTAGTTAGCTAGTGGAATACCATTAGCATATTACAACTTACAGTTGTGTATTTCACTTAACTTCTTTTCTTATTGTCTGGAATTATGATGGAACATTCTTACGTAGTCTCTTAGGATATAGTTGGTTGACAGCAGAAGCTTCCTGAATCTATTAAGCTTTAGTTGAGTTACTGATATAATTTCATACTAACACATTTGTACGCTCCCTTCAAGAAAACAGCCCTTTTACTAGAAGATTTTATTAAATTAAAAATAATTTCATAGATGATTTTACCTTAACTGATGTAAAAAGGAATTTTTCCGATGTACATATCGTTTTGATATGTACATCGGAATTTACAATGGAATGTAAAGGAGAGATTGCATAAATGTGCTTGTAAATCTGGATATCAGCCAAATCCCCAGGACCCCACTATCTGTGAAGGTGACAGCTTATGAGTTTTTTTGCTATAGTCACAATAGGTTATTTTAAAATGCACTACTAATGTACGATCAATTTTTAGCTTGATTGTGTATAACTAAAGAAGCCCTGGCTCTTACGGAATATTTCTTTACGGGGTAATTTCAGTAGGGCTACACAATACATTCTAACCGTAATAAAAACTGTTTGTGAGGACAAAATTCTCAAGTAAATGAAATACAGAATAAATTTTCAAATTTTAAGGGGAAACCACCCAAGGCCCCTCCCCTTTCATCTCATTTGCATCGATGAAAATAAATTTTTGCTTTTGATCCAAGTTTTATTTTACTTTAAGGAAAGAAATTCAAATGAATTTACTGAAAAAATCTGCATTTTCAGTTTAATATACATATGCTCATATTTATTCCTTAAAATCTTAATTGGTTTTTGATTTCTTAAACTTAGAAAATGAAAACACTTAAAAGAATTTTTTTCAATAAAGTACAAATTATATTTCTGTTCGTTTTATATTGACATAGTATTTTTCAGGGAGAAAGACTGAGCCTCTTCTAAAGTTAAGCAACCGTTCCTTCCATAAAAACCTTAAATACCCTCTGGGCATAGCTTACATCCCTTACCCCTAATCTCTGGGGATTGTTTCAACCCCAAAGGCCTTGTTATATGATATTTAGACCATTTTGAATAGAATAGCTATCTCAAAATTTCTATTAGATGCATTTCGTGACAAAACGACGTGTGTGTGTTTTTGAGGTGTGTGTGGGGGGGGGGGGTAGCCACCACCCGATCACTTTTACTCTTAAAAATAACACTAGGTATTCTTATAAACAATCCAATGAGCAAAAAAATGGGGGGGGGCGGGGAGGGGGGCTGGCATTTGCCTTTTCATCACTTTCAACTAATAAAAAGGCACGAGTCTTCTCAATTTAAAATTAATTGAGCCTTTTTTGAACATTCTACTACACAAACTTTCTACAGAAACCTTATATACCCCAGGGGCATAACATATGACTCTTGTCCTAAGGGCTAGGTGGGGAGGATTGTCATCCTCAATGACATAATTTCCAGACCTTTCAAATACGTTGATCAAAATGGCCATATCACAATGTAAATTGGAAGTGTTTGGGGAAATGATTGGCGTAGGTGGTGGGGGATTCTCTCTCCGAATACTTTCAACTATTAAAAAGCGTAATAACCCTTTCAATTTCTAATCGAATGAGCCCTTTTTGAAATTTTTACAACAACACTTTCTATAAAAAATATTATGGGCCCCAGGCCATAAATTTACACCTTTGTTATAGGGGCTCTGGGGGGGAATTTGTTATCATTAAATACATAATTTCCAGAATTTTAAACTATGTTTAAAAAAAGGGCTATCTCAAAAGTTTGATTGGATGCGATTGGGAAATTGGTGGGCTAGAAAAGGGGGCTAGTTGACCTTCAAACATTTTTGACTATTAAAAAGGCAATAGCCCTGTCAACTTCCAATCAAATGAGCTCTTTTTGAAGTTTCTACAACATCCCTTTTATTAAAACCCTTATATGCCCCCAGGGCATAGCTGACAACCCTTGGCCTGAGGGGTGTGGGGGGTTGTCATCCTGAAAGATCTTATTTCCAAACCTTTCAACTACATTGAACAAAATGGCTATCTGAAAAATTTTATTGGATGTGTTTTGGGAAAATGTGGTGTGAGAGGGAGGTTAGTTGCCCTTCAATCACTTTCGACTCTTAAAAAGGGCATTAGCCCTTTTAATTTCCAATTGATGAGCCGTTTTTCAAGTTTCTACAACATCCCTTTCTATAAAAACCTTATATACCCCCAGGCCATAACTGAAAACCTTTGCCCTGAAGGCGTTGGGGGGGGGGAGGGGGGTTTCTTCCTTAAAAACCTAATTTCCAAAACTTTAAACTACGTTGAACAACCTGCCTATCTAAAAATTTTTATTGGCTGTGTTTGGGAAAAAGGTGGACACGAGAGGGGGGTAAGTGGCCCTCCATTCGCTTTTGACAATTGAAAAGTCCACTAGCACTTTGAATTTTCAATCGAACGAGCCTTTTTTCAAGGTTCTACGACAAAGCTTTCAATAAAACCATATATGCCCCCAGGGTATAACTTTTAACCCTAGCCCTGAAGATTATGGTGGGGGGAGTGTCCTGCTCAAAGACATAATTTCCAGAACTTCGATCTTTGTTGAACAAAATGGCAATTGAAATATGTTAATTAGATGTTTTTTGAGAAATGGTGGGCTTGGAAGAGGTGTTAGTTGCGTTCCAATCACTTTTGACCATTCAAAAGGGAACTAGCCATTTCAATTTCGTATCGAATAAGCACTTTTTGAAGTTTTTACAACAACGCTTTCTATAGTAACCATATATGCCCTCAGGGCATAACTTACAACCCTTGCCCTGAGGGCTTTGGGTGGGGGGTGTCATTATTAAGGACGAAGTGTCCAGAAATTTCAACTACGTTGCACAAATGGCTATCTCAAAATTTTGATTTCATGTGTTGGGAGAAATGTGGACGTGAGAGGGGGTGTTAGTTGCCCTCCAGTCATCTTCGACTATTAAAAAGGGCACTAGCCTTTTGACCTTCCAAGTGCATGAGCCATTTATGAAGTTTCTACAACAAAGCTGTCAATAAAACCTTAGATGCCGCAAGGGCATAACTTACAACCTCAGCCCTGAGGGCTCTGAGGGAAGTTTCATCCTCAAAGACGTAATTTCCAGAGCTTGCAACTGTGTTGAACAAAATGGCTATCTCCAAAATTTTGATTGGATCTGTTTGAGGAAATGATGGGCGTGAGAGGGGGGTTAGTTATCCTCCAATTACTTTTGACAATTAAAAAGGGTAATTTTTCTACGACAAAAATTTCTATAAATCCTTATATTCCTCCAGGGCATAACTTACAACCGTTGCCCCGAGGGCTCTGAGGGCATAACTTACAACCTTAGCCCTGAGGACGGTGGAGGGGGGGGGGGGGGCTCTCCTCCTCAAAGACATAATTTTCAGAACTCTAGTCAGAGGCTGGTGTCATCCTGTTTGCACATGACAATTTGCTCTTTCTGGCAGCGCCTTCACTTGATGTTTTATATAATAAAATTCATAATGCAGTTTCTGAATTTCTAACTTTTTCTCAACAAAATATGTTAACCCTAAACTTTTATAAAGCCTTTTTCATGATCTTTTCTAGACTTTCGTCTTGGGCTGAAAATGACCATATCACGGTTCAAGAAAATGTGATAAAGAGAGTAACAACAACGAAGTATTTGGGGTTTTTAATTGATGAAAAGCTGTCGTGGAAAAACCATTCAAGTGCAATAGCTGAAAAATTAAGCAGAGGCCTTGGGGTGATGCGAAGAATTAAAAATCTACTCCTAAAAAAATCCTGAAAATGATTTATTTTTCTATATTTTACCCATATATTAGCTACGGATGCTCTATATGGGCAAGTAATTTTGTAACATGTTTCAAAAGAGTACAAAAACTTCAGAATAGAGCCGTAAAATTATTATCTGAATTTGATGATTCTGACGAGGTTCCTGCTCATGAGCATTTTAAAAAGAATAAGTTAATGGATGTATTCCAAATTCGAGATTACCAAGTCGCGATTTTCTCGTATAAATATTTGAATCAGCTGCTCACCCCTGCTTTTGAAAATCTTTTTACTTTTAAAAGAGACCGTCATGATCATAATACAAGAAAAGCTAAAGACCTAACTCATGAGTTTAGGAGCACCACTCGGGCACCTTTTGTGATTCGCCATTATGGTCCCCATGTTTGGAATATATTGCCCGAGTGTGTGAAAAATGCGCCTAGTCTTCCAGCTTTCAAGTCACGGGCAAAGAAGTTTCTTTTATCTCGTGAGTGAATTTGATGTTAAGCCCACTCCAGGTTGTCATCCTATTTAAGGTATTTCCCCAATTTACTTTGCTTTTTTTTCTTTTTTTTATCTACTTCTTGTCTTTTCCTCGTTCTCTCTTTTTTCCTCTATTCCTTCATCAGATAAGTTTCTTGTGTGTTGAGTAGCAAGGTATGAATGTTATTTTAATTAGCTGAGAGCGATAACCTCGCTTGCCCTTTTAAGCTTATTGACTTTCTTGGCAGGCAAAAGGCGAATAGTGTATGTTTTCCTTTTTTAATAAATGTATATCTCATATCTCATCTGTAATAATCCACCTTGGACAGTGCGTCCAAAATCATCGCAATAGTTATATATATCCTATTTATATAAGTTATTATGAACACTTGTAAGAGGTTTTACAGAATTTTTAGTCGAAAGTATTAGGCTAAAAGTATTGTGCATGCTTAGAGATGAATAATCCACCTTTGGTAGTACGTCCAAAATCATCAGAATACTTAAATACATCCTATTTATATAGCTTATTATGAACATTTGAAAGAGGTTTTGCAGAATTTTTACTCTATAGTATTAGGCTAAAATTATTGTTTATGTTCAGAGATGAAAAAGCCACCTCGGTTGGTAGGTCCAAAAATCATCAAAATACTTAAATATACCTTACTTATGTACTTTATTATGAGCGTTTTGGAGAGGTTGTGCAGAACTTTTTTGCAGAGAGGTTGTGCAGATAGCATTGGGCTATAGTTATTGTTAGGTAGTGTAAAATTGCTGAAAACGGCCCTTTACTCTGACTCGAAATTGGGCACTAAAATGATTTGCAATATGATATTAAACATATTTGACTAATCTCCAAGCATACGTGAGGCTTCGCTTTCGATGGTGAGAATGGTAATAACAAAAGTTAAAATAACGAATGCGAGGGCTCATTAGAATACATTTTGTTATTTTGTAATCACCATTCTTAAAAGAATTAATAATAAATCACTTCAAAAAAAAGATGAGCTAATCATTGTTGGCAATAAACTTGGCATAGAAATCTGGGTCATATATTTAAATTCACTGAATGATATTATGTACACAGCTGTATTTCTCTCACAAATACTTTTAAGTAGCATAGAGATTGTCCTTTGTAAATTGTTGATCACTCTGTGGAAGAAACATTCACAAATTATAAATAATGATCAATAAACAGTGCTGTTGGGAATCTAATTATCTTTCTAATGCAGCTAACGATGAGTCTGAATGTTAAAGTATGTACAGTATGCACAAGTATGTACAAGAATGTACAATCAGGATTATATTTCAAACAAAGTTTTGTTGTAATAGTTCTTTAATTGCTTTATAGACTTTTGGAATATTGAAAGAAAAACAGATAAATATTTTCCCATTTATTTTAAATAGAAGAATTTATGTTATATTTTTACATTCAACAGTAAAAAAGCTTTCTTCAAGTGAGTATTGACATTACTATACGATCGAATGCATGAAGGGTTGCCTTCTCCAAAGACTGGTATAGTCAAAAATCTAAAGTTTCTGAAAACAGTTGTAGATCTTATTAACCTATCTTTTCTTGAAACCCCTCTCTTCTTTGTTACGTCAAAATTCATAAACGTGAACTAGATTCTTTTAATATTTTATAAATTACCATTGGATTGTAGATTTTTCATGCTGCATGATATTGGAGGCTATGTTTTAAAGTTGTTACAGTCCCCTTTTCGCATTTTTCCTCTTTTCCAGACCTTGATGAATGTAAAGAAAAATCAGAGGTCTGCAATGGATTCAGAGAAGAAGGTGAAAACACCCAGAAGTTATAAGTATGGTTGCAAGTCTGGCTTAGATGAAACTAACAAGGGATGTGTAGGTATGATTCTATATTTCATTTTTTACTTTCTTTGCATTACACATTTACTTTCAATACACATTTTATATTACTATCTCTCATTAAATTACTAATGTTATCTATTATTATTATCTATCAGCTATCTATTTTTTAAATCTATTACTACTTTCTATTACCATTGCTATTATTAATATTGTTGATAATATTTTTTACTATTATAACTAATTATTACATTACTTGCTATAAGTAATTACTACAATTTGCTATAAGTATAGTTGATGGCTGAACATTCATGTCCAAAGGATCTGCTCAAAAGGAGGAAAGTAAACTGGACAGAAGATCATCAGAAAACGTAGCTTTACCCAAACCCAGGGTGGAAACAGCAAAACCACGATTACAGGGGAAAAGAAAGGGTCGTTTTAAATATTTCATCTATCAAATAGAACTGAGATCTAAGAGTGTGACAAAGATCGCTCTGATATGTAACAACAGTATAAAATTTGCTATTATGGAAAATCACTAAATGGATTTACCAAAGCTAGGTGGGACTCTACAGGAGAACCAGCAATACTAGTAAGCAGCAAAGACGACTTGTTGATCTGGTGCAAAATGGTAACTTGAACCAAATGCAAAATGTGTCCATAGTGCTCATTCCAAGTATCCTAAAGTGGAGGTCTTAGTTTAATTTGGATCTCCAAGTGCTATTGTCCAGTTAAAGAGCAAAAAGAATTCCACTTTATTGAGCCTCTGCTACTGCCAAGGATTCCAAGGATTTTACTATGTGTATTAAAGCAGAATAAAATTCTGGTGACTCTCTTCCTTCTGGAACTGCCCTTAGTAACCAAAAAACCTAGGCCATAGCCTAAAGATCACTATCTCCATTGATTTTTTAAGGTTTAGTAAGAGTTTCCATTGCATTTCACTCGTGTCTGAGACAAAACTTGATGAGATAACTTTGCTTTAAAATAACTTTCCTTTTGGAATACAATAGAATAAAAAATGTTTAAAAGAAAAATCTCTATGAACAACCAACTGACTCTAGCAAGGTCAAACCCATACTGAAGGAGGGTGACATGTTTGTGCCTTGAGCCATTGAGTGATGCTAGATCAAAGGCTATGTTGACATATGACACATGTGCTTGTTGACAGTTGGACATGCACATGCCCTACCTCAAAAGTAATCTTACCAGAAAGTGTTGCTGGAAGTTAAATTATCCAATTGCCTGAAAGTCCTGGTGACATGCTCAGTCATACATTGAAAAAAACATTTTATTTGGGGTCTCCAATTGCCTCTTTTTTTAAGTGGAATGTTACCCATTAGTGGGCGTGAAAAAATTTGCCAAACTTTCAAAAAAGGTGAAAAACACCCCATAAAATTCAAAGAATTTTAATGGAAATCACGCCATCAGATTTAGCAGATCAGAGAGTCCCACTCTAGAGGTTCCATGCTCCTATCTATAAAAATAAAATTTCAGAGTGTTTACCAGAAGAAGCATCATGGATTCTTGTTTATTTGTTATTGTTGCTTTTTCCAACGGTGATCATATCAAATAAATAGTACTAGAATTTTGCAAGAGGGCTTGTTCAAACGAAAATCAAGATCTTGTATCCTTTTTAAGTGACCAAAAAATTGGAGGTCAACTAGCCTCTGTCCCATACCCTTTTTTCCTGAAAGTTGTCTGATCAAAATTTTGAGATAACCATTTTGTTCAGTATTGTTGAAAGTTATAATTGATATGTCTTTGGAGACGCCAGACCCCTCAGAACCACCAGAGGAAGGGCCACAAGTTATGAGGTTTGCCCATTGTTTACATATAGTATTTCTTATAGGGACGTATAGTGACATTTTCTAGGTGAGGAAGAAGATTTCCTGGGGATGGATTTTCTATGGAGAGAATTTTTCATTGGGATAAAAAGTTTCTGGGGATGAACTTTCCAGGGGAAATTTTACATGGGGAGGGTTTATCAGAATTTGTACACAAAATGTTTGTTATTTGTCTTTTTCTTGTAGTTGATCCCATTCTACATGTAAAGACACTCTGAGGGAACTCTCAGGGGGAAGTTTTCAGCAGAGTTGGAATTCTCTTTGGAATTTTTTTTCTTGGGTGGGAGGGAAGATTTTCCATAGGAAAATTTCCATGGGTAAAATTATCAACACGAGAAATTCTCCGTGGAAAATTTTTGGGGGATAAACTTTCCAGGGGGGGGGTATTTTCTAAACAGGGATATTTCCCAATGACCTGAAAAAGAATTAGAAACTAAATGAATACAAGTCTTTGTTCAAATAAAAGAATGGTAAAGAGTATTTTTTAGGCAGAATTGTAAGCAAAAATTTTCTGGGAAGGATTCACACCAGGCATGGAATTGTCCATGGGTAATTTTCCAGCAGAAGAATTTTACATGGGAGGAACTTTATATAAAGAAATTTTTTGTGGGGAAATTTTCCACAAAGGAGGTGGATTTCCTAGTATTATTTAAAAAACAATCAGAAATAAATACAAAAAATAGTTTTTTGTACCAAAAGTAAGGAGTGACATTAAAACTTAAAACAAACTAAAATTATTTTGTATATGATGGGGGCTACTTCCTCCTCAATGCCCCTCTAGTTCATTTTTTATGGATGAACTAAATGAATCTTTTTTTTTTCATTACATTTGATGTTAACTAACCACTTTGAAAGAGGTTTACATGTTGTAAAGAAAACTAGTTTCTGAGATTTCAAGATGGACATATTATAGACAAAATATGGACACAATTTGGCTGAAAAGGACAAATTTTTCAATGCTCAAGGGACATAATCATTGACCAAAAACAAGTAGGTTATTAATTTGAATAGTTTTGCTTGTACAGCGCTTCCTATTTTTGAATTTACTAAGATGTCATAAATCTTGTAATAGCCGGACATGTGAATGGCTCATTGTAAATAGTTGTGACGCAATATTGCTTATGTCCGTCCAATGATTTGCCTATTTCTGGACGGTAGCAAACGAAACTAGTTTTCGCACAGCTGTTGCTATATGCTGTAATCTCAGACAAGGTAATTTCAAAATAGCTACTGGTCGTTAATTAACCATTTCGCAAATGAAACATTAAATATTTAAAGGTTTATTGATTTAATAAATTTGATTTTCCGAGAATTTAATTATTCAGTTTGGAATTATTGAGTAAAGTGATTTTCCTTGTTATTCAATGAGGGCAGGTGAGGATCAAGGATTTCTTTTTGGGGGGGGGGGCAAAATAGGTTGATCCAATAAAAAAAATTAGGGGAACTTTGTCATTTAAATTTGATTTTCAGAGAAGATAATTATTCAGAATGCAATTATTGAGGAAAGTAGTCCCCGAAGCCGCGCCGCGCCGACATGACGGCGGCAAATGTGTGATTTAGTATCGGCGGTGGCCGAAATTATTTTGGCGGCGCGCCGATTTTTCTAATTAAAAATAATAATAAAAATTCCACTTCACCAAGCACGTTCAACCTTGATTTTAGTAAGGATTTTTAAATGGTTGGCTAAAAACATACAGTAACAACATGACTTACTTGACTTACTTACTTTTTGTGTTAATGTTTAACATCGCATTGTTCCTATAAAATCCCGTGTTTAGTCATTTCCATCTTGTTAATTATTTGGGCTAATGTGTGTATAAATTTCAAAGTTTGAAGTTCAAACATCTCCTCTTCATCAAATACATACGAAAAGGAAGTGTAAAATCAAAACAAATAACAGCATCGAAAAAACACTGTGCACATGTCAGATACCATGGCTTAACAATACAAACTATTTTAAATCAGCGGTTACATCACTTCAGTTGCAACTTATGTAACAAAAGTGAGTTTGTTCGCTCTGCCTGGATCCATTGATCTTTTTGCAGTCATTATCAATCATGTCGTGCTAAAAAGCCGTTTAGCTGGGACAAAGGTAGCCGGTATAGCCAGATTTTGACGAGCGTAAACTGCCATTCGCGGGATCTGATGCTAGTTTTGGACCTCGGGGTCCCACAAAATGCCGCAAATGGGCTACTTCTTTGTATCTGCTGAAATAAGTTGTTTTATAAGGCACAACAAACCTGCACCTTTACCATAGGGCTCCTGTGCCCTACACTACAGGAAAAACTAAACTGCACCTTTACCCTCTTTTCTTATCAACACGGAATAACCCTCCAAAATTCTTTTCTGAAAGAAGTGGTCAAGTTATAACGGTTCAAGTCAAAGTTTAAGGCTACTTAAACTTCAGTGTGCTCTGCTAACTGTGCAAAAAAATGTAATTGATTTCTTATGATATATTTCTATACTAGCTCTAGATAATCTACCAAGCGGGAAACTACCATAAATCAGTATTGTTTTTGGCGTCTGTTCAATGCAGTGGAATTCATTCCAATTTGGATATATTTAACACATACCGTAATTGCAGCGAAAGAGACGGTCAATAAGCGATAAGTTGTTCTTCTTGTGTTTTGTTAAGTAGGGAATTGTTTTAGTGAGGAAAAAAGAAAGGGTTAAAAAGGGAAAAAGAGGTAGAAAAAAAGGGGAAGGAAGGAAAGGAAGAGAAAGGAAAAAGGGGATTTTTTTTTTTTTTTTTTTTTTTTTTTTCTTTTTTTTTTAAGGGATATGTAATATGGGGAAGGCAACAGTGTGTTTCAGTTTTAGAGCAGTACCAGAAAATATATCCAAAGAGATTTTAGAGCTAGATATACATCGATAGCTAAAACCTCTAAACCTGAATGCTGGAAATGTGCGAGCGATAGATTCCGATGATTTTAGAAAGCTAGGCATAGTCTGTGTCAAGCTGGCGTCCCCCATTATTGCAGATACAATGAGCGAACAATGGAAAGAAGAAGACCTAAAATTTAATTTCAATAAAGAAAGATATCCTGTTACTTGCTACAGAGTAGGGAAAAGACCAGTTGTGGTTACTCTGAGGCGCGTAACGGGTGAGGCAACAGAGCAGTATCTCGTAGTAGTCCGTACAGGATATGGAGGAGTTTTAAATGTCCGAAGGAAAACATACGAATGAATAGGACTAACTTAATTTTTCAATGACCGATCAGAAGCTTTCATGAATAAAAAAAAAAGAATTCCTCTCTCAATAATGTGGAAAAATGAAAAAATATTCGTTCGTTACGAAACGCAACCTAAATTGTGCTTTATCTGCCATGAGGCTAGCCACGAAGCTGAGCACTGCCCAAAAAAAAAGAAAAACTCGAACTGGATCAGTGGTTTGGAACCAAGAGAACAGTAGATCATTAACAGATCACCCCGATTTCCCCCCACTACCACCAAACCCCATGAATCACCAAAAGCAGCAGAATGTGCAAGTAATCACTCCAGTTGTTTAAGAAACGCCTGATTTATAAACTCTAGATATCCAACAGTTTTACCAGTCACATACTGTAGATAAATCCATACAAGCTCTAAGAAGCTTGAATAGCGAAGAGAAAACAAACACCACCCAAGCAACCCCGGAAAATCCCGACAAAAGGGTAACAGAGCCTCAAGAGTAAATAACTAAAGAGAACCCAAAAAGAGAAATGCACAGACCGAGAGCGAAAAGAAAAGCCACATAAAAGACTGAATGGAGGGCATCAGGCTTTCCTGCGCCAGAAAAGAAAACGAAAACTCTCAAAAGACAACTCAGCAATTCTTCACTAATAGAAGAAAGTGAAAGGCCGGAAAAGAAAAAAGGGGCAAATATACCTACAAGGAAATGAACTTGAACATAGGAACATTGAACTTAAATGGTTTAAAGCAGTTGAAGCGGCAAGAAATGTTTTTAGATTACCTAAAAAGATCAAACTGGGACATCCTAGCCCTACAAGAACTAGACACTCCGAAAATAAAAAACTTACAAAAGTTACGATACATGCTTTTCACCGCAGGCACAACACATGACACAGGCTTTATTATAAAAGAGGAATTAGAAGTGAATCCAGAGGATTTTGCATACGAGGAAGATGGTGCAATATGTTCTATGAAACTTAGTGGAATGACCCTTGTAAATGTACACATGCCATCAGGCACCAATAATGCAAAAAAGAGAGTTTTTGTAACTGAAACAATACTACCAAAGTACACACCACCAAATGGAAAAATTGTCTTACTGGGAGATTTTAACTGCGTATTAAGAGAAGACGACATTTCGGTAAAAAAAAGAAAATTGCATGTAGACGTATAAATGAAACGCTTAAAAAATTTATTCGGACTTACAGTTTACTAGATGTATGGATAGAAAAAAATAATAGCATATCTTTTACAAGAGTGGGAACTCGCAGCGCAAGCCGTATTGACAGAATTTATGTAACATCCGGAATGAAAAATTAATTAGTCAAGTGATACACGAACATGTAACTTTTTCTGATCACTATGCTGTGCGAATGATTGTTGGAAAACAAACAAAAGATCAAATAATAAAGCCTGTTTTTTGGAAGCTGTACCCAGACTCACTTAAAGATAAGTGGGTAAGGAATCAAATCAAAGGAAAAATCCTGGATTTTATGTAAAAATAAAAAAAAAAAAAAACGTCACCTTTATATGTGGTTTAATATTAAAAGGTATATAGCAATTTAAAAACAAAATTTATAAATAAAAGAAAAATAAGAAAACACGACACATGATCGTCACTTGAAAGAGTTCTTACACAACATAAAGCGTAAATAGATGGGAATACAAACAACACTATTATTGAGCACCAGGAAATTAAAAACGAACTAAAAAAACTGGAAAATGAGCGCTCTAAATATTGGAAGAAAAAAAATAGACTAAGCGAAATATATGAAGGGGAGCAAATTAGTCTAGCAATGATCCAGAAAGCAAAAATAAAAAGAGAAGAAAATATAATGAAACGGTTGAAACAAGATGATGGAAAACTAATCGAAGAAGAGACACAAATCCGTGTGTAAGTCCAGGACTATTACCGAAATAAATATAAAAGAAAAGAGAATCTGGACATTGGAGGGTTTTTTTTACAAGGTTTCTGCGTCAGTAATAAAGTAGCCGACCATGAAAATGAACTTTTATGTGAGAATATCACGGAACAGGAACTAAAACAAGCTCTGAAAGAAACAAAGAGCGGGAAAGCACCAGGAAAGGATGGCCTCGGATATCAGTTTTACAAACTCTTTTATAGTGAAATATCTGAAACGCTTTTAGGGGCGATGAATGAAATGATAAAAAAAGGAGCAGACAAAACCCAAACACTAGCAGTGATTACTTTGATCCCAAAAAAGGAGACCCAGAGAAACTGGAAAATTGGAGACCGATTTCGCTACTGCCCTGCGTTACTCGATTAGTTTCAAAAATATTGACTAATCGTCTAAAGGAGAGAATTGGGAAGATATTAGGAGAGACTCAATACGGTGGGATAAAAGGCCGGAAAATACAGCATATACTTAGAATGCTAAGAGATCTATTCCTGGAAAAAGAAGAAGAGCTTTTAAAACGTGAACTTTCGTGGGTATTAATCTGCATAGATTTAATTAAAGCATATGACTCGGTAGAGAGAGAAATATTATGGATTTTGATGAAAGAGAAATTTTCTTTTTGTAAAGAGTTAATAAATTTTTTTAAGAACCTATATATAAATGCTACAGGCCAGATTGTTTTGAATGGAGAAAAGACGAGACCATTCCCCTTTGAAATTGGTTTAAGACAAGGAGACCCGAGCTCGTCGTATCTTTTTGAGATTTACCTTGATCCTTTAATAAAATATATTGAAACACATATTACAAGTATACCCATTTACGAGGCAAAGGTACTCAAGTCAGCGGCTTTTGTAGACGACACAACTTTCTAAGCGAATGGATCTCAAGATGTACTGGAAGTAACTCGAGCCCTGAGATGGTATGAACAACATTATAAGTTAAAGATCCACAAGAAAAAGAGCAACATGCTACCTCTAAGTGATAATGAAAAATGGAAAAAGAGCTTGGAAAATTTTTCTTGGTTACCAGTCGTGACGTCGACGAAAATACTTGGAGTTAATGTTAGCACAGAAGGAAACATGTGGCAGAAGGCATGGTCTAAGAAAGTAGCAGAAATTCAGTACATGCTAAATGGCAATGAAAAAAATCGGTCTTTAACAGTAATCCAAAGAGCAACATACATCAACATGTATTGCATCCCCCGACTCCTTTATCTTGCACCCATAACCCCCCTCCCGGATTCCCTGGTGACAGAACTTGAGAAACATATTTGGAGGTTTGTATGGCATGGTAAGGTTGAAAAACTAAACAAGGGAATACTCTATCAACCTAAAGATAAAGGTGGAAATAGAGTTGTGGATTTTAGATCAGCCAGCAAGAACCTCCTAATAAGAAATACCATTGACTCCCTAAACGGAGGAAATCATTCTATTTTAACAAGAGAGTGGCTAATAAAAGCACTGAATGAAGAAGATTTTCCAGAAACAAAGATCCCAATGTATGCAGGAAACATTTTTAAAGTTACACAACAGGCAAAAGAAACTGGCCTGTTAGAAGTAGAGGAAAAAATGAAAAAACGTGAAATTGGAAATTTGCTGAAATTGACAGAAAATGAACCAATTTATCACGTAAAGGAAAAAGAACCTTTTATAAATTTTAAAACAGCATTTGGTAGCCTCCACGCTTTCCCCACGGAAACAAGTATGAGGGAAGTTATGTTTATGATAATACATGGGATTATGCCGTGTAGAGATAGAATTGCACGTTTTATTAGCAGTGAAAACTCAAGGTGTCACCTCTGTTCAGAGGTGGTACTAGATGGACTATCTCATGAATTTTTGGAGTGTGAGAAAAATGAAAATATTTTTAATTTTGCTTTTGAGATAGTAAGAAATTTAGGTGTGAGTATAGAAAGTGAGGAGGAAAAAAAAAGGATTATAAAGTTAGATATAAGGGAAAAAATGGAGGATAAAAAGAAAAATATGGTGTGTTTTATAGTAGGAAATTTATGCCGGTATGTATGGAGTAGAAGAAAAAGGAGGAAAAAAATAAATATCGATATTTTTAAAAAGTTTTTGGATAAAGAAATAGATTTTTTGAGAATAAGTAATAGATTTGAGAAATATTTTGAAATGAATATTTATTAAATTATGTTTTATATATTTTAATTTTTTTTTTTGAATTTGAGCAGTTGAAATGGGTTTTTCGAAAAAGAGGAAATAAATGAAAAAAATAAAAATGAAAAACTTTGTCTAAGTGTTGAGGGTATGTTTGTGTAAGATGATGTTCAAACAAAGTTTTTTATTTGGGCATTTTTGAGGTAAGAGAGAGAGTAATTTGGGAGGATGGGATTATAAGGTGAACAGAGGGATTTTGGAGGCAAAATAAATTCTTTTCTTGGAGTTTGATAGTTGGTGCCACAGTGGAACGGGGTTCCCTATACAGGAAGGGTACCCTGCAAAGTGGCTAGGCAGATGTTGTATTAATGTTGGTTAATTGGTTTTAGAATGCGCCCAAATGAAATCTATAAGGTATTAACTGCTCAAATTTATAGTTTTATTTTTTTGATAATGTAAAGTTAAAAAAATTTTTTGGTTTTTTTTTTATTTATTTTTTTTTTTTTTAGTGTAGGTGGTACATAAATGTAGTTATCAGTTTCGGAAATAATGAAGTTAGTACCACTGAGAGGAGAGGAGGTGGGTTTAATTATAAAAAAAAAAAAAAAAAAAAAAAAAAAATCAGCATCGATAAATAAATGAAACCCAAAACGAACAGAAATTACAATAAATAACCAAGTCAAACTCAAAACGAGCAGAAATTAACATGAGTTGGGTTCAAAACCCCTATGCCTTCACAAGGCGGAGCATGGCTTTCACTTTACTGAAAAAATATAAATATTTTTACTTTTATAACTTTAATAAATCAACTATTATTAACACTTTGATTACTAAATATCAGTGTATGTATATTAAACTGACAATGCATATTCATTTGTATTTTTTTCTGTAAAGGGCAAATTATATTCTGGCCTTGGGAAGGGATAGGGGTTTTGAGCCCAACGTATGTTAATTTCGGCTCGTTTTGAGTTTGACGCAGTTATTTATTGTAATTTCTGTTTGATTTGGGTTTCGTTTATTTATCGATGCTGAATTGTGGTAGTTTCACGCTTGGTAGATTATTTGATTTTAATTTTGCTCATTTTTTGTTTAATGGAGTTCTTTACTTTTCTTTGAAAAACTTACTTTGCGGAAACAGTTTTTTAATTAATTTATGTTCGTTTTATATTGACATAGTCTTTTCAGGGAAAAAGAAAATAATACTTTAAATCTTTTCGTTTTTTTAAGAATTTATAGTTGGGCCTGCAATTTGTAGGCTGGAAAAAAATTTTCAGCAGCATTTAAAAACATAGACTCTTTTAAAAATCTGGACACAAATAGCAGTGTTTAATTTAGTTTCATACCTCCTGTAGTTGACCTGAAATGAAAAACTTGATAACATTCGCAAAAAAAATTGTTTACTTTCTTTGAAAGCTTGGATACAATTAGACTATTTTGATTTGGTCAAATTTTAAGAGCAGAAGAAACTCCAAAAGTTGGAACATAATACCCTCAGTTGTTCTTGGGATACTGCTGAGATGCCTTATGGGGAATTAGCATTAACACAGTGCATTTTGATTTAATCTTAAGGTAATATTTACTTTTTAAACATAAAGTAAAATGGGAGGGGGGGGGTGGGAGGGGGATTTGTTTCCCTCCAATCATTTTCGACTATTAAAAAGGACATCAGCGCTTTCTATTTTCAATCGAAAGAGCCCTTTTCGAAGTTCCTACGACAACTCCTTCGATACCAAGTGCCCTGGTCTAAACAACAACAACAACAACAAAATGATACATTATACCCACATCGATCTCTACTAAAAAAATGCCAAGCCTTCCAATCACTTTCGTTTATTAAAAAGGGCACTAGGGTTTTCAATTTTCAATCGAATGATTCCTTGTTGAGTTAACGACAACGCTTTCTATAAACGCCGTATATGCCACCAGGGCATAAATTACAACCCTTACCCTAAGGGCTGTGAGGGTGGTTGTCATCGTCTAAGACCTAATTTCCAGAACTTTCTACAACGTTAAACAAACTGGCTATCAAAAATTTTTTTCGAATTATGTTTCGGGAATGAAGGGGCACGGATGAGTTTTTAATGGCCTTCATATCATTTTTGACTATGAAAAAGAGCACACTCCACTCCAATCTATGATTAAATTATCCCAATTCGAACTTCCTGTCTCAACTACTTAGATATGAAGTGCCTTTGTGTAAATGAGAAAATAATAAATAATACATTGTTCCAACATCGTTCTTATATACCCCCAGGGCATAACTACAAAACCCTTGCCCTAAGGGTTGTGGGGGAGTAACCTCCTCAAAAAACATATTTTTTCTTTGGAAATCAGTTACTCTGAACAAAATGGCTATCTTAAAATTTTGATTGGATGTGTTTGAGGAAACGGTGGGATTGGAAGAGGTGTTAGTTGTGTTCCAATCACTTTTGACTATTGAAAAGGGCACTAGCTATTCCAATTTCCAATCGAATGAGCCCTTTTCGAAGTTTCTACGACAACTCCTTCGATACGAATTTCCCTGGTATGGAAAAAAATAATACATTGTTCTTTACTTAGGCAGCTCGATTGCGCTGCCTATGATAATATCCTGAATTGCCTAATGCTCTTTTATCTACCTCTTTTCATCCGAAAAAACCAGAAAGAAAAATGAACAGAATTTTAAAGTGGAAGGTAGAATTTTTGTTTCCAGAAAAATTTCTTCTTCCCCTTCCTACTAACCGATATACATGGCGAGCCTAAGATGAAATTATTTATCTTTAAGAAACAGATTAGCCGGGATGACGGTTGAAGCCCGGAGGTCTATATCGATAACAAAAAAAGATAGAAAAAACAAAAAAACGGCGGCGGATTAGTGACGCCGCCGCCAATAGAATCAGCGGCGGCGTCAACGCGCTGATGATAGCTAGGCAGCGCACCATCATCTTTTTCTGGGTGGCGTGCCGCCGACATTTCGGCGCGGCGTCGGGGTCTAGAGGAAATTGATTATACTTGTAATTCAATGAGGGCAGGTTTATAAACAACAGCAACATTTTAAGAAATTTAAAAATAAATTTCTTGTGAATTATTGTCTCGATTAATCAGCAGCTGTACTGAGCCCCTCGTGCTCAAAATCGTCCTCAGGGCCATACTGTGGTGTTTCTTTTGTGGATGGTGAAGTTTTCCCCACAGTAGAGTGGAGACGGTCTGGTATCATAATATTATCCTTTCCTTTTTAGCTTAAAGCTTATTCAAAAAGGCAATGCAAAGAAATCTCCCTAAAAAAAAGCTCCCTCCGGATCCCACCCACAATACTAATAAAATTGATCTATTTTTGCCCCATCTTGGCTGGTCAAGCTCCTTATCACAAAGCTCACATGAAAGCTCAAATTCTGAGAATAGGACAATGATAAGTGTTGGAGCAAATGTCACTATAAATGATAATGGCTTTCAAGAGGTCCTTTCTAGAAGCTCAAAAAAAAGGGAAAGAAAATCCCCAATCAAAAGTATTTCCCCTCCTCCTGTCCAAGATTATCCTCCCCAAAACTTAGGAATTTACCTCAAAATTTCTCCGAATACCCCTTTTGAAATAAAAAGGATGACTACGATAAGGGCTGCAATTTTCAAAATGTTAAAATCAATGTTTTCTCTTAACATTCACCGTGATGGATCTTTGCTAATAGCTGTCCAAGATCACAAATCAGCAGATGTATTACTTAATCTAAAATCTCTTCTGAATACCCCAATCAACTCATCTAAATGGAACCCAAAACAATCCCCAACAAAAATAGTAGTATATAATGTTCCCCTAGAAACACCAATTGAGGAGTTAAAAGAAAGGCTCTCAGATAGGGCTGGTAACACAATCCCTGTAGAAGATGTCACTCAACTGGGTAAACCCAACTCTAATGGATTAAAAACAAGTAGATCTTTCTTATTTACACTGAAAGAAAAAATTAATATCCCAGAAAACTTATTACTATTTGGGCAAATCAAACCGCACAAGGAATACAAGCCAAAGTCTATCCAGTGTCAGAAGTGTCTGAAACTAGGGCACAACAAATAAATGCAACGAAATTCTCCTAGCCTGTAGTAATTGTAAAGACTCCCATCCTAAAGAGTGGACAACTTGCAACAACACTCAGCCTACATGAATCAATTGTAAAGGCCTGCATGAATCCACCAATAAATCACAATGCCCTGCATATAAGAAAAGAGCACTAACACTCCAAATAGCAACAGAAAAGGCCATTCCATACCCTTTTGCGGCTAAGGAAGTAAATGCTGCCCAATCACACCAAATAAAACCTATATTGAAATCAAATAAAACTCCCAAGTTAAATACTCCCAATGCATCAAGTACTCCTTACAAAACACCATCCGTTTGCCCCCTAGCTCACATCTCTATCAGAAAGAATCACCAAGCCAACAAGCCTCCTTGCCAAGTGAGATGAGGTAGGCCTGGCACCCCCTCCCAACAAGAAACAAACCAGAAACACTACTAGGAATTAATCCCTTAACTGACAAACTGGATGCACAATAATTCCATCCATATCGCTTGCCTCCAGGAAACTCATTTAACCCAAAATCAACAAATTAAGTCTCTGGGATACACTATCCTGAGAAAGGATAGATCGTTAGAGAGAAAAGGAGGTGGAGTAGCTTTAATAGTTAATAATAATATAAAATTCCGTGGCATCAACTTGCCAGATTTTGTAAATGATGTTGATGCAATTGGTATCAGTGTTTGGCTGAATAATACAAAACCTTACATAATAAGCTTTTATAACCCTATTGGCCAAACTAGAGACGCCATGGATTTCTTCAGCTATATAAATAATTTTAATATGTTGAAAAATATCAATATTTGTGGAGACTTTAATGCCCACAGCCTTTTGTGGGGGAATAAACCAGCAAATAAAGCTGGTAAGTTCACTGAGCGTATGACTTCAAATAATAGTGATTTAGCTGTTGCTACCCCTCCAAACCTGAATACATATTTCAACTCCAAAAATGGCAGTTTCTCTACAATTGACCTACAAATTGTGTCTTTAAATATTTTGAATAAAATTTATATAAATAAAATTGATAGTCTCCGTAATGACCACTTTGCCATAGTTTGCTCCCTAAATGAACCTGCTGAAACCCTATCACATAAATCGAAATATATTAACACTAAAGCAAATTGGCCTATGTTCCAAAATAAGCTAAATGCTAAAATTACAAGTTTCACCCAAAATTCATGCATTTCAAATGCAACAGCTGAAGTTTTGGCATTCCCAAAGCATGGTGGATAAATCAGTGCCAAAATAAATGGAGAACAAAAAAGGCAGCTAAGAGAACGTTCTTAAAAAAACCATCACCTACTACATATCTAAAAAAATTACAAGCAAAATCTAATCTAAAAAGGACCATAATAAAATGCTAAATATAACTACTGGAGTACTTTTGCAAATAATCTCACCAGAGAAACGCACGAGTCAATTATACATAAAGTCATAAGCCACATCTGTGGGAAAAAGACTTCCCCCAACCAACTCATGTATGAGCTTATACATAATAATACCCATTATGACAATGATAATGAAAAAGCTAAGGTATTTGCCACTCTTTTTGTTAATAAGCTAACATCAAATAATGGTAGCAAACTGCCCCAAATTCCTATGGACCCAAGTTACCAACCTCGCCCAGGATCCGAGTATATAACCAGCCCATTTTCAATCCAGTAAATGAACAATGCAATACATCATATTAGGACCAAGACGAGCAGCAGCTATGACAATATACACCCTACATGGATAAATAATCTCACCCCTTCATACAAACAGGAACTGCTAAATTGTTATAATCATGCTTTGGCTTCATCTATGTTTCCCAATATATGGAAATCTTTGTCCCTCCTACCAATCCTAAAGAAAAATAAACCCAAAAATAACCCTGAGTCTTATAGACTCATAATGATTACTCCTGTGATGGGGAAAATAATGGAGAAAATGATCTATTTCCAACTCCTCTGATTTGTTGAAAAAAATAATATGATCCCTCACACTCAAACTGGCTTCATTAAACACCATTCCTCAATAGATTCTTTCATATTGTTAACAAATGCAATAAATGAATCATTCTCAAAAAATAATGTCCTAGTTGCAGCTTTCCTAGATTTTGAAGGGGCATATGACAATGTGAACCACCAGATCCTTTTAATTAAACTTGCAAACCTTGGACTACCCCCCAAGCTAGTATCTTTTATAAAATCTTTCACAGAATTGCGAATTTTCTTTGTTTGTGTAGGTTCTATAAATAAAAGTTCAAATAGGGATAAAATCCTTTTAATAGACAGTGATGATTTTTTGTGAATTTCTATCACTGTTATCATCATCACTGTCTATTAAAAGGATTTTATCCCTATTTGAACTTTTATTTATCGTCATGTAAAGGCAGTGTGGTCTCTAAAATTATTTGTGTAGTTTCAGTCTCTTATCCCCAAAAGACAATACCTTAAGGCCTTCCTCAGGGAGCAGTCCTCAGCTGCCTCCTTTTTGCCCTATATCTCTGGGATATGAACCTCCCCCACACAGATCTACAATATGCTGATGTTCTGGTACTATGGTCATCTGGCAACACCTTTGAGATTGCACAGTCAAAGCTGCAAAAGTCACTTCCAATTTGAAAAATTCTCTCAACATTCAGATTTACCCATTGCGCCTACCAAGTCAAACATAATCCAATTTCACCGAAAGCTAAATCAGGTTAATACAAGACTAACTCTGAATGGAACAACTCTTCCAGATGATAATCATATTAATTACCTAGGTCTCATGCTAGACCAAAAACTTAATTTCCATCTCCACATTCCAAACACAGTAAAAAAATGCAACAGAAAAACAATTATTCTAAAACAACTTCTTTCTACACACTGGGGCTGTAAGGAGAAAACCTTACTCCAGTTTTATAAATCAAATATAAGGCTCATCGTCTATGGTGCATGTGCAAAGACCCAGATGCAAAAAATTGAAACAATACAAAACGATATAATACGTCTCATATTTGGTCTTAGGAAACCCACAAGCACCAAGTTTCTGCTTATGGAGAGTGGCTTAACAACAATAAGGGAGAGACGTAGCTTTCTCTTGATCAAACATCTAACAAAAATTGAATCAAATAGCTCACACACCCTACATAATTGGTTAAGATATCCAGCCATGTATAGAGGCATTGCAGATGAGTATGCCAATATTCAGAAGAAGTTCCCTGTACGCGCAAAGTCTATTGCACCTACTTTCCCCCAATCCCCTCCATAGAATTGGTCAATACCCATAATAAATGCTGATTTCTCAAAGTGCACTAAAGGTTTAACCCCCATTGCTTTTGTCCAGAAAAAATTTGCCGAACTTAATACAATTACTTATAAAAACTATTTCCAAATATTTGTTGATGGGACCAAAATGAATGAAAAGGTAGCAAGTGGTGCCTTTCTTCCTCACCTGAAAATTGCAATGGGTGAGACATTGTATAATAATGTATCTATAATGTCTGCAGAGTTAAATGCCATAATCATGGCATTAGAACACCTTATGAAAAATAAACCGTTGATTGCTGATTCAAATAATATTATAGTTTATTCTGACACTTTATCGAGCCTTGAGTTGCTGTCTTCAGCTCCTCAGTATAAGCTGGATATTGACACTTATCATTGTCTTAGTATTTTAGATAATCCTGCTTCAAGTGGCATAAGAACTTATCTTCAGTATATTCCTAGCCCCTTTGGTATAAGTGGTAATCATCAGGTTGATGAAATAGCAAAAAATGCAATAAATATTGACCAGCCAAGTGGGAGACCAATCCCCATTAGAGATATTTACCGATGGAGACTATCAAATATTATGTTTAATAAGAAAAGTCCTACTCTTTCCCCCTTTCCCGATAAGTATTTTTCTAAAATTTATCATAGAATTCGTTCTGGAACAAATGGACTAAACTTTCTTCCATTCTCGTATCAGTTTCCTAATTGAAGTGGTTTCGTTCCCCTGTCCCTTCTTTGTAGGTATTGTATTATGAATAATGAAACAATTGACCACTGCCTATTTGAATGTAATATGCTGACGTCTGCACAGCATACCTTGCATTGTAAACTGTTAAAGTGCTTCAAACACCACAAAATCTCACTATCAGCCAAAAGCATAGCCGACTACAGTCAGCCATGTTCACTCCACCCATATACCTACTCTAGTAGGCTACAGACCTTGGGCAAGAGATTGTGATCTTTTTTCCCTTCTCTTTGTCGCATCTTTCCACCGTTGTCTCTTCTTCTACTGCCTTGAAACTTGAGCCTAGTGTCACAATTCTTGAATCAAACCATTCGGTGATGGATAGCTTCCGATTTTTTCACACAAATGCAACGACTGACCCTCTCCCTTTCTTCTTCATTTCCTTCTCTAGCTTCAAAGGTATGGTCTCTTTTTCAAATCTGTTTCGTATGATTGTGCCAGTTGCATTTATCTGTATTTCCCACAGAAGGTCGAGTAGTTTTGTTGAGTTGAAAAATCGATCAAAGTAGAGGCTAGATCCTTGTGAGAGAGTTTGAGATAGCCTGAGTACGAGTCTAGATGCGAGGCCATAGCATCGCATACTTTCAGGAAGCGTAGTGGCACCCTGATAAATCTTGAAATGAAGTATTAGGCCCTTTGGATTAGCAAAAACAAAGTTTTTGAGGCCGACAGGGTTTGGCTTAATGGGTATATACTGCCTTAATAACGTTTTTCCGTAAAATGTGATCATCTGCTCATCAGTTGAAAAATTTTTGTCCCTCGGGAAAGAGAGACAAACGGTATAGAAACGGTCGATAATTGACTGAACTCTCCAAAGCCAATAGTTCTTCTTAATGTCGTCAGAAATTTCCCCGTCTACAACAACTTTTAGATTGCTTCTTAGAGTGAAGAAACAGTTTTTTCCAATATTTTCTGATATCTGGTTTACATAGTACAGTGCCTTCCAGTACATTTAGATTTAAGCCTATTTGAGATTACCCATCAATATTACAGCTCCAAAAAATGTCTTAAGTTCGTCACTAGTGACATTTAGGCTCTTGTGGATTATTTTTTTGATAGGTGTAGTTTGTGGCATATGTCGTCTCATCGAAAAAAGAATGGGGGAAGCAATGTGTGAAAAATTCTTCTGGTTTCAAAACAGAATGGTCAGTAAAGATAACTTTCTTACTGAACCCAAATGAATTTCAAACCTGGTGCTTCCCCTCCATTCCATCAATTTCGGTCGTTTCGTAGGTCCCTGCAGCATTCAAGCCCGCTGGGCTAGAGGTATATAATCTTCAAAATCAGATTCAAGCTCAGATACTTCCACATCTATTGGGGTGTAAGTACGGGTGTCGCCCCTTATTGATGCAAAAATGGCGCAAAAAGGTTTCTATGCCACTTACTCGAAGGGGAGAACCCCTTGTCGGCCCAAATGTTAGTGGGATTCCCGGTCTTACCCCAACGATTTTGCAAATATCAGGTTTGGTACTACCTGATTTACAGTATACTCTGTCCCAGGGTATGATAACGCGATCGAGTGGTCAAATGGCCACTTTCTAAAGCCAAATGTACCCGCCTTGGGTTATGGCTAGAAAATGTCTTAACTCTCTCCTCGGAGGTAACAAACCTCCCTGTCAATATAATAATGAAGGTACCTCGTAGCTCTATTCCTACCCTGCCTGGGTTACGGAAACTAGTACACAGTTTGTGGAAAATACCTTACTTGTATTCTTCCAAAAGGTCACAGTAGTACGACAAACATATATATATATATATATCCCCGAATGGGGTCAAAACGCAGACTAGAACAAAATAATATTTTACACACAACTGTTCATATGGGTGGACCTTCGCTTGGCCCAGTCAATCAGCTCCATCCCATTCAAACCCAATTCTACCTCTTAGCTTTATCTTTCAATGACTCCCAAAACCAGGAAGTACGAAAATAGGACTTGGTTCAAAGCCTACTTATTGCAAAACCACTATCGCCTAGTAACGGAATTTAACCTGTCTTTTGAAATTATACTATAAGCAAATGTAATTAAGAAAACGAAAACAGGTCATTTATCTGAAAGGAAAAGAAACAGGGGTGGAGCACCAACACCTCCCCCGTAAGATAAATGACCACCCACGCCCTACCTTGGTCCACCCTAATAAACATAAACACTTAACTTCAACTTTACAAAATCCATTTGCCTTCTCTCTTCCACCAGTGTCTGTGCTACCACTTCCACCGCTTGGCTCTGGATCGGTCTTCCTCGAGACGTCTCTACTGTAGGACCACCATGGTCCGAATCGTATAGTATCCGCATTAGATTTTGAAAGTTGAAGTCTTCAAGATTCGTAGATAATTATTGTGCGCAGCACAATCAAGACAAAAAATTTCTCGTTCTCACGAATTTACATTTGAGAGGAGCAGAGAAACAGTTTCTGGCACATAAGATGATGCCAGCCATCAAGAAAATTTGGCTGGACTAGCCTCATAATTTCCATCTGTGGAAACAACCCCACATCTTGATAAAAAAGTAAATTGCAACGTGGCATAATTTCAAATAATCTAAGGCCGAAAAAACAAAGGCCAGTGACAACGATAGGGGTACAGGGAAATGAAATAAAATTTTGAGCGAACCACGAATCGCTTTTCTCTGGGTTCCCTCCCCTGGGATAATTAAATAAAGAATATGCGTTGATGCTAATTGAGGATGAAACTTGGATACATCTCCCACTGAATACAATTTGCCGGATATATTTGTCGGTTTCCATGAAGAATAACAACTATGAATAGGGTTACTGGACAAAGGTTTGGGTGAAGTATGAAGTGACTGGGAGAGAGTATCCCCCAAGGACTTCAGATCAGAAAGGCAAAACCTCGGTAAAGGGATCAAAACTTGTCCACCAGTTGTGCATTGTGGAAAAGGGCTATTTTTCGTGACTTCCCGCAGGGGATCTTCCCCAAGGGATTCCTCCCCCTCATAAAGGAACAAACCCTCTTTTGAGTTGATCTGACCAATATCAGATTTCTTCCCAAATCTTCCCCCCAGCCAGTTGTAGGTCATTCTTCTCTATTTTGTAACCATCTTCTTTTATTCTCCATGGGTCTTTGACCTCTTTTCCCCCCTTATTATTTATGCTTTCAAGGCACAGCCCATCCAACATTTTTTATTTTTCGCCACTGCAGGCTGAATCTCCAAATTTTGTCTCTTCTTTGCATTCCTTTTTTCTTCTCTACTTTTCTCAATTCTGTCATTCACGCAAAATAATAAATCATCGTTAAATCTGATTTGGACTCCAGTGTCCACCATCTTTGACTGCATTTCTTCATTGTAGCTCCGTCTAATATTTCTTTTCTCTCTTTTAGTCGTCTTTATTTTTACCGCAGAAACAAATAGTTCGTTATCAAATGGGAACTGAATTCCGACATTTGGTTTTTCATATTGTACTAAAATTTCTCGAAGTTTACGAGAAAAAGCGCGTAAAATAAATTTTGTCTCCTTTTTCTCTGGTACAATCAGCGCTTCCTTTTGGCCTGTACTTGTTAGCGTCTTATATTCATTAAAAGTGTTCTCAAGTTTTCTATTTTCTGCAAAGATATCACCAAAGTCTCCTCCTATTAAAAGATCCACTGCTAGCATAGGTACTAAACCTACTTTTATAGTTTTTCTCTGGACCGTAGCGTCCTTCTTTGCAATTTCTATTTTTACCCAAGCACACGGGCATTGGTGCTTATCTCCATAATAACACACAGTTGTAATATTATTTTTATGGTCTATTTCCGTCTTTTTAATTAGGTCCATTCGCACAAAAGTTTGATCACTCCCTGAGTCAATTATTATTTCGGTCAATTTTCCGTTTAATTTTCCTTCTATTTTATGTGATTTCGCAAACAAATTATGGCAATCTGACAGCCTAGAATTTAGTTGTGATAAAATCTCACTTTCTGGAATTCCCCAGCGGGCTTCTATTAGACCTATTATGGTTCTTTTAAACTCTTTGTGATATATTTATTTTTTCTCTCTAGCTATTTTATCATTCTCCTTTCTTCGTTCTCTTGCTATTCTATCAGCCTCTTCCTTTCGTTCTCTGGCTATTCTATCAGCCTCTTCCTTTTGTTCTCTATCTATTCTAATATTCTCTTCTCTATGCTCTCTAGCTATCCTATCTTTCTCTCTTTCTTGCCTATCTTTCTCTCTTTCTTGTCTATCTTTCTCTCTTTGTTCCCTTTCTTTTCTATCTCTTTCGTCTTCTCATTCTCTGGCTATTCTCACTTCCTTCATGAAATTTAATATTTGTTGTGTCATATCTATTTGAGTGCTTTTTCGCGAGCTCCTGCTGGATTTCGATTCAACACTGCTCCTTCTACTCGGACTACTTTGATTTCGTGTGTCATTATTTCTTCTTAATTCATTTTCTGAATCTGTTCGTTCTATATCCGTATTGTCTCTTTCTTTATAGGCTACTCTAGGCTTTCTGTCCTCTTTTCTATTCTTTCTAATTTCATCTTTCTCAGCCTGCATTTTTTATCTTATACTCTCGGAACTCTCTCTCTAAGGCCTCCATATTAGCCTTTCTCTCTATTTTCCTACTTTTTCTATGGCTTCACTCGCCCTTTTTGGTCTTGATTTAATCTCATCTCTGTTCGACATAATTTCAAAATTCCGTTAACTTCAAATTACCTCTTCAGTCTAAATGAAAATTCTTTTCTCCATTTAACTTCCGGTCTCTCACGAAAAATTGTTTTGACACGCTGCAATTTTAGCCTTTGTTCGTAGTGCTAGCTACCGCTGGCACCAATGTTCGTTGTGTTTTGCCACCAGTGTTATACCGGTAGGCCACAACTCCACTGGCGTAGTAATATACGAGTGTAACCACTTATTGTAGGGGAAAGCCCCGGCCCCAAATTATAATGCTATGCCCGTGTCTACCACACCAGTTATGCAAATATCGGGTTTGGTACTACCCTATTTACAGTATACCCTGTCCCCGGGTATGATAACGCGATCAAGTGGTCAAATGACCACTTTCTAAAGCCAAATGTACCCGCCTTGGGTTACGGCTAGAAAATCTCTTAACTCTCTCCTTGGAGAGAGAGAGATCTGTCAATATAATAATGACGGTACCTCGTAGCTCTATTCCTACCCTACCTGGGTTACGGAAACTAGTACACAGTTTGTAGAAAATAACTTACTTGTATTCTTCCAAAAGGTCACAATTGTTCCACAAAAATATATATATCACCGAATGGGATCAAAACGCAGACTAACAAAAAATAATAATATTTACAGCAATGTCCGTAGGGGTGGACCGTCACTTGGCCCAGCCAATCAGCTACATGCCCATTCAAACCCAATTATACCTCTCAGATTTATCTTTCAATGACTCCCAAAACCAGGAAGTACGAAAATAGAACTTACTTCAAAGCTTATTTATTGCGAAACCACTATCGCTTAGTAACGGAATTTAACCTGTCTTTTGAAATTATACCATAAGCAAATGTAATTAAGAAAACGAAAACAGGTCATTTATTTGAAAGGAAAAGAAACAGGGGTTGGAACCCCAACACCTCCCCCCGTAAGATAAATGACCGCCCACGCGCTACCTTGGTCCACCCTTACAAACATAAACACTTAACTTCAACTTTACAAAATCCATGCTTTCTCTCTTCCACCGCTTGGCTCTGGATCGGTCGTCCTCGACACGTCCCTACTGTAGGACCACCATGGTCTAAATCGTATAGTATCCGCATTAAATTTTGAAAGTTGAAGTCTTCAAGATTCGTAGACAATCATTGTGCGTAGCACAATCCAAAACAAAAAATTGTCTCGCTCTCACGAATTTACATTTGAGAGGAGCAGAGAATCAGTTTCTGGCACATGTGAAGATGCCAGCCATCGTGAAAGATTTGGATGCACTAGCCTCTTGTTTTCCATCTGTGGAAACAACCCCACGTCTCAATCAAAAAGTAAATTGCCCCTTGGCATAATTTCAAATAATCTAAGGGCGAAAATACAAAGGCCAGAGACAACGATAAGGGTACTGGGAATGAAGTAAAATTTTGCACGAACCATCAATAGCCTTGTTTTTGGGTTCCCTCCCTGGGATAACTAACTGAAGAATATAGGTTGATGCTAATTCAAGATGAAACTTAGATACATTTCCCACTGAATACAACTTTCCAGAAATAATTGTCGATTCCTAAGAAGAATAGCAGCTATGATTAGGGTTACTGGACAAAGGTTTGGGTGAAGTATGAAGTGACTGGGAGAGACTATCCCCACAGGACTCCAGATCAGAGAGGCAAAACCTCGGTAAAGGGATCACAACTTGTCCGCCAGTTGTGGATTGAGGAAAAGGGCTATCTTTCGCGACTTCCCGCAGGGGATCTTCCCAAAGGGATTCCCCCCCTCATAAGGGAAAAAACCCTCTTTTGAGTTTATCAGACCAATATCGGATTCCTCCGCAAATCTTTCCAATCCGACTTGATATTCCATATCTCCGAACTTTCCCCCAACCCGTTGTAGGTCATTCATCTCTATTTTGTAACCATCTTGTTTTATTCCCCATGGGTCTTTGACCTCTTTTCCCCCCTTATTATTTATGTTTTCAAGGCAGAGCCCATCCAACATTTTATTTTGCTCCCTATTATTTATGATTTCAAGGCACAGCCCATCCAACTTTTTTTTTCGCCACTGCAGGCTGAATCTCCAAATTCTGTCTCTTCTTTGCATTCCTCTTTTCGTCTCTACTTTTCTCAATTCTTTCATTCGCGCAAAATAATAAATCACCGTTATATCTAATTTGGACTCCAGTGTCCACTATCGTTGACTGCATAGCTTCATTTTAGGTGCTTTTAATATTTCTTTTCTCCCTTTTAGTCTTCTTTATTGTTACCGCAGAAACTAATAGTTCGTTATCAAATTGGAATTGAACTCCGACATTTGGTTTTTAATATTGTACTAAAATTTCACGAACTTTCCGAGGAAAAGCGCGTACAATAAATTTCGTCTCCTTTTTCTCTGGTACAATCAGCGCTTCATTTTGGTAAATTTTTTTCGGCGTCTCGGACTCGTTAAAAGTGTTCTCAAGTTTTCCATTTTCTGCAAAGATATCTCCAAAGTCTCCACCTAGTAAAACATCCACTGCTAGCATAGGTACTAAGCCTACTTTTATCGTTTTTCTCTGGACCGCACCGTCCTTCTTTGCAATTTCTATTCTTACCCAAGCAGACGGGCATTGGTGCTTGTCTCCATAATAACACTGTTGCAATATTATTTTTATGGTCTATTTCCGTCTTTTTAATTAGGTCCATTCGCACAAAAATTTGCTCACTCCCTGAGTCAATTACCATTTTGGTCAATTTTCTTTTTAATTTTCCTTCTATTTTATGTGATTTCACAAACTCGTCAATATTTCCTTGATTATGTATTATAGCCCAACTCGTTCTTTCATAGGTTACTTTCTCCCATTCAAACCCAATTTTACCTCATAGCTTTATCTTTCAATGACTCCCAAAACCAGGAAGTACGAAAATAGAACTTGGTTCAAAGCCTTTTTATTGCAAAACCACTGTCGCTTAGTAACGGAATTTAACCTGTCTTTTGAAATTATACTATAGGCAAATGCAATTAGGAAAACGAAAACAGGTCATTTATCTGAAAGGAAAAGAAACAGGGGTGGAACCCCAACAACATCAATGATACTTTCATTGCCTAGAAGGAAGACACTGTTAGGATCTTCATCTTCACTTGTATCTTCAAGTTCTCTATCATAAGGTTCAAAGAGGTCATCATCACTTTCATCTGCAGAAAGGTCCTCGAAATCACTTGCGTCAATGATTGCCAAGTTATCAGACAAGGTAACAATAAGAGAAAACACGGTTCTCAACTTTTGAAGATGACCATAAGCGAAAGTAAAGAAAGTATAAATAAGTAAAGAAAAATAATTTAAAACATTTTTCATTCCTAATATAGTTTCAAGTTCATTCATTAAAATTTTTCATTAAGCTTTAGAACCTCAATTCTGGAGTAAGATTAATTTTATGATCTCTACGGGGTTGGAAAAATAAGATATTCGTTTTAAATAATCACTACCACAAGCCCACAAAGCGCCGAATTCGAACTTCGGAGTCAAAATATCATATGAAAAAACCAAAACCGGCAAAAATGTAGAAACAACAACGAAAAAGAAAAATCAGAATGAACAATTATTAGTGAGTTAATAATTTTACTGTAAGAAGTCAATTAAAAAGTTAAAAAGATAATAACTGGTCAAACTAAACTGAAAAAAAATAACATAAACACAAGTTAAAACAAAAATTAAAAGGGACTTTAAAAATAGAGGGCGGGGGGTAAATTAAAGAAAAAAAACGCTCAAAAAAAGAACAAGATATACATATATATAAAATTAAAAGGGACAATAAAAAGCTATCAATAATTTACCTATATAAAGTCAATTAAAAAGATAACTGCTTGTGACCTAATATTAAAACCATAGAGTGAGGTGGCATATTGCCTGGCTCAAAAAAATCTTATTTTTGGTTCAAGTGTACCTATTTTTCCCAGCTGTTGCTTTCCGTTTTCCAAATAATGATACCTTATTTGATTTTATAATGGTTTTTATTTCGATTATGTCGCTAAACCTTATTTGATCCTATGGACATTCCGGAAACTGTCTCTTTCCCTGCCAGAATTAAACAGTTTCTACTGTTTTGGAACCACTCCCCTTCACGGTATACTATTTTGACTATCTATTTTTTTATGCTGAATAGCTGCACCAAGTTTCATCTATGGTAAAGAAGCACAATTAAAATAAAAAGTAGTTCTTTTGTGTCAGATATTAACTTCAAAATACTTAATTGAGAACCGACGTACATTGGGGTGGACATTGAACTTTAGTCACCCACCAGTAGATGGCGTAATGGATATATGTGTCAAAATTCCGCTCAAAATAAAGTTGTAATCCATCAAAGTAAGTTATTTTTTTCTATGCTCCACCTTTCATTCACAGAAAAACTAGAAATTTTCTTACCTTTTGCCCTCCTGCTCTTTTTTTCGATTTTGAACTGCCCTCCATTTGTTTAATGCAAAAACAACTCTTCCAATATTAATAACAAGCTGAAAAAAAAATCACAGATGGCAAACCAGATACGCTGATTTCCACTGTGGTACTCAGATAGCGTTCCAACTAATAACTATTGTGCTAAAAAATATTAACTGTAAGTCCACCCCGAGGGGCAAGGGTCGTCAGGAGAATATAGAAATCATCATAAACTTCTTTTCAGAATAAACTTTTACTTTAAAAACAAACCAAAATAACAGTTTCCATTCCTGAATCAGTTTCACATGGCAACTTTTTCTCAGTAGTATTTTTTTCAAAATGTTTATAACTTTTGGCTACTATGCGCTTTTGTTTGCTATTTACTAGGTTACACCTATATCTGCAAATATGACAGTGGTGGATCCAGAGAGGGGAGGGAGGTGCACTACCCCCCCCTAACTTAGTCTAAATTAGTGTCTTTTACTTAATTAAAACAATTTTGCGTTAATGAAACTTGCTCCTAACACAAGTTTATCGGATCAGCCTATTTTGACCCCCCCCCCACACACACACAAAGTTCCTGGATCCGCCCTTGAACCATAATGAGGGGAATTTTCTGGGTGGAAATCTCTACTGTGTTGAAGTTGTCTAGATTTACTCTGTAGGAAGGAGATTTTTCACTGGAGAAATTTGCCATGGGAGTCCTTTTTGAGGAGGCAATTTTAATAACTAGTGTGAGTGACTTAACAAAATATTTTAGAGAGGTAACTGAGATTAAAAATATGTAAATATATACCTTGCTATAAATAGGGATAATGGACATATTTCAATAAAGAAATAAGTCCAAATATGCCCAATTTCGTGTGTTTAAAATAAAACTACCCTTCCGCATTTCTAATAAAAATCGATTCTATAGACAAGCTATAGACATTTTAAAAATCCAGATCATTTAGTCCTTTTTGAGGAGGCAATTTTAATATGTAATGTAAATGGCTTAACAAAATATTTTAGAGAGGTAATTGAGTTTAAAAAATATATAAATAGATACCATGCTATAAATAGGGATGCTGGCTATATTTCAATAAGGAAATATGTCCAAAAATTTATTTTCATAAATATTTCGTGTGTTTAAAATAAAACAACCCTTCCGCATTTTTGATGAACATCGAGTCTATAGACAGGCTAATTCTATTGCTAAGCAAAGAATTTTCACACAATGCATTTGGTGAATGGTCTTTCATTTATTCTGGTTTGTTTGATTTAATATGTATTTTGTGAAGTTTACTTCAAAGGGTTAGTTTTTTTTTCGTTTTTCTTAGCAATGAAGACTGTTTGACGGAGGTTCTTGTTGAAATGTTTATTTTCGCTTCATGTTATTCCCCTGGCTGACACTACCCTCCTTGTTTCTTGGCTATTTGATTTAATTTTTTTTCTTCTTTGTTTCATACGTCGGCTGACTGCGACTTGTTTGCAACTCGTAGACACGTAAACACTGTTCTTTCTGGAACAATGATCATTCAATAAGATGCTGCTGCTATCTTCACTCCTGTTTTCGACAAAGCTCAGTCTTTTGCAACTACTTTAGGCTTTAGGGCTTGAGGTGACTCACCCAACAACAAGAGGTGAAAAGAACTATCATCTTGACGATCCTGATCTTCTCAATCACTATAGAAGATCTCTGTTTATTTCTTTTCTAGACCATTCCATATAGGAGCTAAAACAACGCTTTGAACGCCAAAATCTATTTTCTCATCCCAGCATCCTTGTCCCTTCGAAGACTGTATCTGTCGATCCCAAAACCATCAAGTTAGAGTCTTTGCTTGAGCAATATGGCGATATTTATTCAGAGCTTTGGTGCAACAAATGGGAAACAGTTCTTATCACTGAATAAGATTCTTGGGCTGTATCTTCTCTTTACGAATGCAATTCCATATATTTCTCTTCTCTTGGCTATCCTTCCAATGTTTTCCAATCAGCGGTGCTACTCCAGAAAGAAGCTTCTGTATGCTAAGAAATTCAACGGGACTCAAAGAAACGCTGAGTGGTTTAGCCTTACTTGCCATCCATGAACATTGATATCTGCCACGTAAAATGTCATCGACCAAGGAAGACAAATCGTCGTTTAGATTTCGTTTTGTAAGCACCTAGTTTACTTGACAAAAACTCTTGGTTGGCTACAAAGGTACGCGAAGTGGGCGTGTCCTCGTTTGCAAGATTCTGCTATTACGAATCTATATAAAAAATTTACTCTTTTGGTGATCATAATGTAGGCGTAATTTTGTCTATGAGAGTATCAGATACTATTGACAAGGGTTGCTCTTAACTTATTATGCTTGTTGATAGTTAAGTTTCGTATAAGCTATTTGAGAGGGTCTCATTGGACGAGAATAAACTGCCATTTTATGAGCTAACTGAAGGAAAAGGCGAGCTACATAGTAAAACACAGGAATCTAATTAGAATATAGGAATCTCAAGCATCCAGGGAGGTGGTGGCTTAGCCCTAGAGATCCTCAGCACGTGTCTGGATCCTGAGTGTCGGTCCAAATACCCCTCCTCTCCATTCTATAGAACTTGAACTTCACAAATACGGTCGTTTTCATTGCGCAATTCCCGTTTTGTTTCATTGTTGTAATTCGCAGCAGCACTCATTTACTTAGTTTATTGTATAGCTTTTTGAAATCTGGCACTTTTAAAAAATTAAATTTGAGAAAGAAATTTACTGTGTCCTTAGAGACAAGACATTTTCATTGCCACATACTTTTGCAAGTTGCCACAAAATGACTTGTGATAACCAATAGTTGTGGTTTCTTTCAACAGCCAGGGAAAATAGAACAACAACACGGAAAATAAATCTGAAGAAATGTAAATCTGAAAATAGAAATTTCAACAACAATTTTAGTAAAATTTTCACTTATTTCTGCTTAATATTTGAAAGCCAGTATAATTTTATGCAAAATCTTCCTTTTTTAGTATTATTAGAAATTTGAATACAAGGATGAAAGTTTTTTGAAATAGTTTCATCCTTTATATACCAGATTATTTAGCAATGAAATTAACAATTTTTGTTTCATTCACGTTTTCAGTCATTTTTTCAAACCGATGTCACAATTGAATACGTTTTATATCGGTCACCTTACCTATCTTTTAAGCAACGGTTTCATTTCTTACTACCATTTCATGGTACTAGGTTGCAGCTACCGCTGCAACCTAGTAAAGAGCAAAGATAAGCCCATAAGTAACCGAAAGTCAAAAATACATTTAGAAAAAAAACTGTCTAGTTAAAAAAATTGCAATCTGACACTGATTCAAGAATGATAACTATTATTTCGATTCGTCTTAAAAGTAAAAGTTTATTGCGAAAAGAAATTTATGTTATTTAGAAAAAAGCCAGAAACCCCGCAAAAACGGCGTAAAATCAAAATGGAAAGTGTACCATTGGAATCAGAATAGTCAAAATAATTATACTCGGAAATTACAGTCCCCTCCCCCACCCTGAACAACAAAAAAAATCACTTTTTTGCATGGGTTAGCACCGTTTTTTTTCCAGGGCTACCGGTTTAGCAGAACATCATAAAGAGATGTTTAGAGGCTCATTCAAAGGCAATTTCTCATATCTATATGGCTTTTATAAGTTCCATCATCCTAAAGTGCCATTTGGCACTAAAACTGGCACTTTTGAGTCATTTCTCAAGGGATTGGGCAATAGGAGTAACTAAACAACATGGACAGATTTTTAATCATAGGCAGCACGCTAGCTCTGCCTAAGTAAAGATTGATGTGGGCACAATTTTTTTTTCTCCATACCCGGGCACTGCGTATCGAAGGAGTTGTCATAGAAACTTGAAAAGGGGCTCATTCGATTGGAAATTGGAGTAGCTAGTACCCTTTTTAATAGTCGAAAGTGATTGGAGGGGAACTAGCCCCCCCCCTCTACGCCAATCATTCCCCCAAACACATCCAATCAAAATTTTGAGATAACCCTTTTGTTCAGCGTAGTCGATTTCAAGATAGAAATATGTTTTTGAGGAGGACAATCCCCTCCAACCCTCAGGGCAAGGGTTTTAAGTTATGCCCTGGGGGCATATAAGGTATTTGTAGAAGGCGTTGTCGCAGAAACTTCAAAAAATGCAAATTCGATTTGAAATTCAAAAAGCTAGTGCCCTTTTTAATAGTCGAACGTGACTGGAGGGCAACTAGCCCCCCCCCCCTCACACGCCCATCATCCCCCCAATCACATCCAATCAAAATTTTGAATTAGCCATTTTGTTCAGCAAAGTTGATTTCCAGATAGAAAATATGTTTTGAGGAGGACAATCCCCCACAACCCTTAGCGCAACGGTTTTAAGTTATGCCCTGGGGGCATAAAAGGTTTTAGTAGAAGGCGTTGTCGTGGAAACTTCAAAAAAGGCTCATTCGATTTGAAATTCAAAAAGCTAGTGCCCTTTTTAATGGTCGAAAGTGATGGGACGGCAACTAGCCCCCCCCCTCCTCACGCGTCAATCATCCCCCAAACACATTCAATCCAAATCTTGAGATAGCCTTTTTGTTCAGCGTAGTTGATTTCCAGATAGAAAATATGTTTTGAGGAGGAAACTTTTCCAAAACCCTTAGGACAAGGGTTTTAAGTTATGCCCTGGGGGCAAATAAGGTTTTTGTAGAAGGCGTTGTCATAGAAACTTCAAAAAAGACTCATTCGATTGAAAATTCAGAGGGCTAGCGCCCTTTTTAAGTCAAAAGTGATTGGAGGGCAACTAGCTCCCTCCCCCCCCCCCCCACGCCCATCATTCCCCCAAACATATTCAACCAAAATTTTGAGATAGCTATTTTGATCTATCTCATCAAAATGTAATTTTAATACAGCCATTTTGATCAGCGTAGTTGATTTCCAGATAGAAAATATCTTTTTGAGAAGGACACTCCCCAACAACCCTCGGGGCAAGGGTTTTAAGTTATGCCCTGAGGGCATATAAGAACGATGTTGGCACAATGTACTATTTAATAATTTTCCTTTTTGGAGCAGAGCACTTCATATGGAAGGGGTCGTCGTAGAAACTTCAAAAAGGGCTCATTCGATTAGAAATCGAAGGTTCTAGTGTCCTTTTTAATATTTGAAAGTGGTTGGAGGGCAACTAGCCCTTCCCCACGCCCATCATTCCCATCATTCCCCCATCATTCCCCCAAAATCACACGCCCAAAACATTCAATCAAAATTTTTCAGATAGCCATTTTGTTCAGCGTAGTTGATGGGGGGGGGGAATATAAGGTTTTTATAGAAGGCATTGTCGTAGAAACTTAAAAACAAGCTCATTCGATTGGAGATTCGAAGGGCCAGTGTCCTTTTTAAGTCAAAATTGATTGAAGGGCAACTAGCCCCCCCCCCACCCACACCCAAAATTCCTCCAAACACATCCAATCAAAATTTTGAGATTGCTATTTTTTCAGCGTAGTTGATTTCCAGATAGAAAAATATTTTTGACGAGGACACTCCCCCACAATCCCCAGGGTAAGGGTTTTAAGTTATGCCCTCTTTGGCATATAAGGTTTTTATAGAAGTCGTGGTCATAAAAACTTCAAAACAGGCTCATCCGACTGGAAATTCAGAGGGCTAGTGCACTTTTTAATAGTCGAAAGTGAGTGAAGGGCAACTAGCCCCTCCCCCACGACCATTATTCCCCCAAACACATCCACTCAAAATTTTGAGATAGCCATTTTGTTCAGTGTAGTTGATTTCCAGATAGAAAATATACTTTTGAGCAGGAAACTCCCCCAAAACCCTCAGGCCAAGGGTTTTAAGTTATGCCCTGGGGGCATATAAGGTTTTCATAGAAGGGTTGTCGTAGAAACTTCAAAAAAGCCTAATTCCATTGGAAATTCAAAGGGATAATACCCTTTTTAATGGTCGAAAGTGATTGGAGGGCAACTACCCCCCCCACACCTATCATTCCCCCAAACACATCCAATCAAAATTTTAAGATAGCCATTTTGTTCAGTGTAGTTGATTTCCAGATAGAAAATATGTTTTTTAGGAGGACAATCCCCCACAAACTTCAGGGACGGGTTTTAAGTTATGCCCTGGGGGCATATAAGGTTTTTGTAGAAGGCATTGTCGTAGAAACTTCAAAAAGGCTCATTCTATTTGAAATTCAAAAAGCTAGTGCCCTTTCTAATAGTCAAAATTGATTGGAGGGCAACGAGCCCCCCCCCCCCCCGCACGCGCCCATCATCCCCCCAAACACATCAAATCAAAATTTTGAGATTGCTATTTTGTTCAGCGTAATTGATTTCCAGATAGAAAATATGTTTTGAGGAGGACACTCCCACAAAACCCTAAGGGCAAGGGTTTTAAGTTATGCCCTGGAGGCGAATAAAGTTTTTGTAGAAGGCGTTGTCATAGAAAATTCAAAAAAAGCTCATTCAATTGGAAATTAAAAGGGCTAGTGCCCTTTTTAAGTCAAAAGTGATAGGAGGGCAACTAGCCCACGCCCATCATTCCCCCAAACACATCCAATCGATATGTTGAGATAGCTATTTTCTTCAGCGGAGTTGATTTTGAGATAGAAAATATATTTTTGAGGAGGACACTCCCCCTAACCTTCAAGGCAAGGGTTTTAAGTTATACCCTGGGGGCATATAAGGTTTTTATAGAAGGCGGTGTCGTAGAACTTCAAAAAAGGCTCATTAGATTGGAAATTTCAAGGGCTAGTGCCCTTTTAATAGTCGAAAGTGATTTGAGGGCAACTAACCCACCTCTCACGCCCACCTTTTCCCAAAACACATCCAATCAAAATTTTGAGACAGCCATTTTATTAAACGTTAAGGTCTGGAAATTTGGCTTTGAGGATGACAACTCTCCCACAGCCCTCAGGGCAAGGGTTGCAATTTAAGGATTCTCCAAATCCTTCATATTATTTTTTTATGGAAGGAATATTCGTATAAACTTTAGAGAGGGCTCATTTGATTAGAAATTCAAAGTTCTTGTTCACTTTTTAAGAGTCAAAAGAGATTTGAGGGCAACTAGCCCCCCCTCCTCCATGCCCTAAATGCATCAGATAAAAATTTTGTTAGAAATAGTTAAAAGGTTAAGTAACAAAACTCTGGCATGGACAAAACCCCCTAGGGCCCGGGGGTAGGAAGGGATCTTCGTATAAACTTCAGAGAGGGTTTTTTCCCCGCCCTTCCCTTTGAACTAATGCTGTTTATACCTGAAGACCCAATGAGAGTTAGAATGTTTTGGTATTAACACACACATATTAGGCATCTGCTTTCCCCCCTAACAAGGAAAGAAACAGAGAGTGTAAGGCAGTGGCGGATCCAAGGGAGGGGCACGGGGGGGGCCTCTCCCTAATGTAGTCTAAAGTAATGTAATTTCTTAACTAACGCAAGTTTGCGTTAATTAAACTTGCTCCTCACGCAAGTTTATGGGATCAACCTATTTTGCCCCCCCCCCCTAAACAATACTGGATCCGCTCCTGGTGTAAGGGCATTATAGATTTTAATTTGTAATTCAATGAACCCCGTTACAAAGTTTATGTGACCAGCTCTTCCACATAAAGTGCCCCTGGAAAAAAATAAGTATTAATTCATTGAACCCTGATGGCTCTTTAATTAGGTAACGCTATAGCATTGCTTCTGACCTAAAAAGTTGAGTAGAAATTTCAGCTTCCATTTTTATGGATATCTGACGGGAATATGTTTGGGGGAGCATATTCCACGGCTGGGAAATTTCTGCTAGGTGGAATTTAACGCGGGGGATTTATCAGCAGGAAAAGAAAATTTTTTTGAGGGAGGAATTTCCAAGGGGTGGGGTTTCCAAGTGTAAATTATTCAGGGAGGGGACGACTAAACCCATTCGATAATATTCTAAATTTTACATCTGAAAGTAACGGGAATAAAGAATCAATGAAAATGTCAGAGATAGCACTTCAGGTTCCTTTAGACGACTTTGTTCGTGTCTTTTGAAAAGACATTTTCAAAAGACAGATTAATTTCATTTGTATCACTTTCTCTGTGGCTGCTCAATTATGCATGTGAGGGGGGAGACTTCCCCCACCACTGTCTCCGCAAAGGTTTCAGTTTTTATCTCAAGCCTTAAAAATGAACGCAATGCGATAAAACTCAAAATAACATATAAAGAATGATATATGCACATAACACGGAAAAATTAATCTAATTTGCATATTATGAGTTGAGGTTCACCCAAATGATGGGCCAGGGGCTCACCATTCCAAAATCTATGAAATCAATCCTGCAATAATTGAAAATAAAAAGTATTTTTGAGTATTTTAACGTCTTCCACAACTCAAACGGTCCAACATTCGACAAGCCAATGAGTCTGTCTGATCTCCTAAATCGGGAACGGAAGAGATAAGTGAAGTTCCACCCCGTATTGGATGAGTCTCCAACCTCACCCTCCCCGTGTCCTACTATCTACGCTAAAGTTTTCTTCCTTCTGCCAACTACGCTGCCCCCAACCTCAAAGACTTTAATAAGGTAAAGTTTTGTATGGGAAGAACACATAGTAAATATATTATAATTTTCCAATTATAAGGTTAAAATACATACTCTGTGATAGATACAAAATTGCTTTGGCACACAAAATCCTATTAAGGTCAATCCCAAACAGTCATGATGTTGTGAAGTATTATTTGTGGTATTTGGGGGTTGTAGTCGTAGATGCCTTTATTCTCCCTTTATAGGGGAGATAAACTCTGGCCCTAAGGTAAATAAACTTTGGTAGCGTGCCTTAGGCTATGACCGAACTAATGAGGCGTACCGACTGAGTATGTTCGAGAGGCTAAAAATAGATCGTAGAGAGGTCGTTAAAATACAATACTTTTATTCATTTACCATATAATAATCGGATATAATCTGTCTACTGGGACTGGCTGTCCCAAGTAGCCCACAAGTCTTAATAAAACAACAATAAAATATAAATAAGATACTTATACACTTACAATGATAAGACTAAGTCCCAAAGTATTTCTAAAACAACGGACCAGAGGACAGTCCGACATATAGTTAGTATAAGATTTTTCCTTCCGATCAAGAGTATCTTTTATACATTTGTCTCAACCACATCTTTCAACGCATTGGCTATAAAGTGGTAATTTCTCAATGTTCCGTCAAACAGAATTTAGCAGGATATAATCCTTATATTAATAAAATATGGTATTTCCAGATTTCATATTAGCATAAAACATATTTTTACTAAATTTATAATTAACTAATATTAGAAAGCTTTACCATAATACTCCCCATTTAAAGAGGAATTTTCCCAATTCTCAATATTTTACTTTTAAAAAAACTTTGTTTCGTTTACGGCTATTATGCTACTATCTTTTAGTCATTAAGTGCATCTACCCTCAATGTGTCTCCTTAGGATTATGTTTCCGGTCCAATATAGGCCATGTTCTTTTTTTTGTCGAATGATTTCAATTTGAAATTCATACTTTTTTCTCTTTTCTCTGTCTCTAGGACTAACAATTACTCTTTTACCCTCTTCATAAGCATCTTCTGTTTTACTTGACCCCAAGCGGCTTATACTTAATATTAGTGGTTTTGCTTAAATTTGATTTATATTAGAATAGTTTTATGAATTTTTTTAGTTTAAATTTAATTCCCATTAATAATTTAATTTATCTGTGTGATGTGGTTGATATACCGTATATATATATTTTTTTTTGTTTTAGAAATGCCTTGGGTAAATCACATATAACATTATTGATTTTAAAATTTTTACATATATTTTTTTTCAGCACAAAGCATTTTCCCCTATTTCCATAACATAAGCCATTTGGCTATGTAGCACACATTCTATGCCTAAATTAAGTTCTGTTTTTATCTCACTTACGATGATTTTGTAGTTATTTAGTTTCCAAATATCAGTTGATCAAGAATGGTTTGGTTTCTGATGGTATTAGGATATAATTGAACTGGCTTTGAAATTTGCTACTTTCCAAAAATGCGTCAAAGAAATTATTGAGAAATGGGTCCAAAAGGATGTTACGAAAAATTTGATTTTCAAAAAAAAATATAGCTAAGACTGTATCTAAAATAAATATTCACATTAGTATACATATAAAGCATATATTTTTAAATATATAGTAGAATGAAACACTCAATTTTTGTATATATCAATACATTCAAAAGTTAATTACTTTAATTACTTTCTCCACTTTTTTTTTAATCACTCGAAAAATAATATCCCGCATAAATTGAAACATTATGTTCCTTGCTGGATTATTCTTTCAAACTTAAATACTAAACTGATTATTTTACTTATAACTGATTATTTATAAATTATTAATACTTTGACTCGAGGCAAAACATTTACATACAACATAACATAACTAGCTAAAATTTAAAGTAAATTAAAAACATAGTATATACAAAAGCATTGTGTAATAACTTAAAAAAGCATTGTTGAGTAACAAAACTTAGATACAACATTTATACAAGAAAACATTTGATTAAAATTTTTTAAAGTTATTTTAAAACACTATATAGTAATTTAAATATACACAAAGCATTTTTTTTTAAAGTAAATTTCTTAAAAAGCAACACAAAAAAGCGTTATAACTCTTTTTTTCCCATTAGCAAAACGCTCAAAATACCAATTTAATTACAATCAAAAGTATTACTCTGTCATAGCAAAGAATTCGCTTCACTATTTATCGTACTTTTTTACTTTCATATTTATGGCACTCGTAGTGCCAACCGTTGTAATTATTTTCTTACTCGTTTTCTAAACACAATGTGCCGCTAAAATAGCAACATTCCGTTTCTGGTTTATTTTAATTCTATTTATATTCTTTAGATATTAAAATTTGCATTAATTATTAAACACTTAATACCATATTAAACACTCATATTAGTAAAGCATTAATACAGAATATTTTTTTTTTTTTTTTTTTTTTTTAACAACACCGCTGATTTATCATTTGACCAGAAGTCACAAAACTTGAAAAGAACAACTACCCCATAAGCATTGGTTAAAATTATTTAAAAGTTACTTTAAGACACTATGTAGTAATATAAAAACACAATAAGAATTTTTTTTTCAAGCATATTTCTCACAAAGCAAAAATAGTAATTTGTATACTCTCTTTTTCTAAAATAGCACACTCAAAATACTAATCGATTATAATTATATATAGTTTATACTGACATAAGTTATGTTGATGCGTAACTAAATTGTTTAAAAACAGACAATAACTATGTAATCTTACAATTTATTTAAAAACTGCAATGCTTATTCTTTGTAAAAATTTTTAATCACTCCAGCAAGATTTTTAATCTTATAAGTCTTAAACTCCAATTACAATATTTAAACCGTTTTTTCCAACTTTAACAAGTAGATTTGCACGCTAAAAGCGAGAAATGTGCTTAGCCGCTATTTAAAGGTTTAGCAACAGTTCTTACAATACGGTTGTTATTAAAATATATATATTTGCAATTTTATACGATGCAAATTCCATATTTATTAAAGGTTTGCAAAATACATTTATAACTGTATATTTCGTCAATAACATTTGTTCAGCTTACTCTATGTTGGTTCGTTTATACGACATTTTATTTTTTTTGAATTTCTGGTCACTGAGACAGTTTAATAGAGTATTTAAATGTCAACTCTTTTTTCCAGTTTCAATGTCCTTTTGGGACAAGGCTTAGCTTACAGTTTAGATTTGATAAGCTCAGTACTTAAGTATTCGGCTTTTTACCTGTTTTGGCACTACCAATTGACTTGTGCCCGTACCCTGAAGGTTCGCTTACCAGGGCTGCCTTCTGGTAGCTCCTATAACGTTTCTAAGTTCTCTTGTCATCAGCTACAGCTAAAAAGACTATTCTGAACCTGCACACAAAATAATTAGTTTTAATAATTTGTGACTACCATTTTTTTTCTTGGGCTATTCTTTTTCCAGAAAAAGTGGCCCTTCTGCCGAAAATACCTGGCCTTCATGGCACACAGTAATTTTGTTTTTGACATATAAGTGACAATGACTATTTTCACTTTAACTTCCCCACTTTTAGTGGTTTTAAACCTAAGTAAAATTCTTAGGTTTCAACGTCAATTTCTTAAGGCTTTTATGAGCCTTACTTTCAATTTATGTCATGGTAGTCAATTTTCTGAAAACGACTTCCACATATGAGAGCGAAATTTCCTTTCTTGGCTACTTTGAGTATTTGTCCAATATTTCTACTAATCTCGGCCCGCGTTTAACAATGTAACGGTGGCTCCGTAGTATTAATGCTACTGATTTGTACCTATTTAGTACAATTTTCATACTAGTTCGTTCGGCAAGTTCAATAAGTGCGTATAACAGAGTTTAACTGACTTCATTCAGTTTATTTTCCTTTTTGTTTCGTCTGGCTATATTTTCAACTTGAACCCCCTTTTTTTCTTTTTTTCGATATTTCAAATGATCAAATTTATTATCTCCATATTTCTAAGAAGTGGGGGGGGGGTTGGTTGTCTAATTTTTGCAACCTTTATTTTTTGAAATTCTTCAAAAAAATTTTCTTCTAAAGTTTTTGTGTTAGAAAAGTACTGAAGTTTTTCAGATAATTTTTTTAACACTTTTAATTAAGTTTTGCCTTGCATTTGCTAATTTTTCTTTATTAATAAAAATGTACGTTTATCATATCCTGTTTCCCACAAATTTTTGTGGTTTCTGTAGCAGACATATATTCCATGTCTGCGGTATTTTACCAAAAATTTGTGCCTATGTCGAGTCAAAAGTTGCTCAGAGATAGGGTTTATCTTTTTGTGGCTTCCCTATAATTTTTTGAATATATAATTCGTGTCTGGAATTTTCCTCAGTTTAATTTGCGCTTTTGTTTTATGCAGTCATTGAGTGTATTTTGTTCCTTTCGTGATATTTTGAATATTTCCTTATTCTACGAGTTTATGGGTTTAGTGTTTGTATGAATGACGGTCGTGCTATTTATTTTAGCAAGACGTATTTCACACAAACACTCGGCCCAAACCTCCTCCAAAGTTTGACTTTTATTTCTGATATATATTTAGTTAGCTTGGTGGATCCCCCCCAATGACCAGGATCTTAGCATTTTTTTGTTTTTAAATGCAGTTCTGTCATTGGTGTTTTTCACCTGCAATGTCCTCGCCCTGTTATTCCTGCTAATGGTTTGTTGTGAATTTATTTAATATGTGAAATTAATTATACCCGAGAAAACTTTGTTTTACATGGTGTTAACTTTTTAAATTGTGACTCATTTCATCTACGGCTTCTTGTTTATACATATCTTCCCTATTGGTAAGTGTTTAATTTATTATACATTTGACTATTTATAACAAGATTACAGCTAGCTTATACATGTAGTGCGCACTTAATGTACACTCTCGCTGTTTTTCCTATTATAATTATTTTAAAATTCTTCAAAAACAATTTTTTTCAAATTCGACTGAAAATGTCACTTCAGAGATTCAAAAGTCAGTTAATGCATTTCACGTAATTAATAAAAAAAGGCCAGCAGGGTTTGAGATCCTCAAGATTTTCTAGCTTTCTGGGATCCCATTTCAGTAAATCCCTTGCCTTGGTTTTTTTTTTGAATTATCCCCCCCGGAAAAGGAATTAATTTTTTTTTCAATATGCATATAAAAAGAATTGCATTTTAATGCTGATTCCAAATATGTATAATTGAATTAGGTTGACTAAACCTATTTATAAGTTAAGTGACTTGATTTATTGTCCATTTTCTCTTAATTGAAGCCTTATTTTTATCATCATGTGGACGTTTAAGCATTTGAATCGTCCTATATCAAATTTAAAGCAAAATTTGGTACTTGAGTTTACTAGGCCAATATTGACATGAAATAATAATTTATTTTTTAAATTTGAGGGTAATGATCAACATCTCTTTAGGTGTGTTACCAATCGTTTGATTTTTATTTTATATTTTTTATTTTTTTTTGTTATTATTGTTTTATTCCATTATTAATATGCTGGGGGCTGCGCTTGTTCTGCCTTTCTCCGTTTCCTGGTCCGAGTTTTGGACTCCAAAGTTTTGCTTTTTTTCTTTATAATATTGGCATGGCTTTCCGTGGTTCCTATATTGTGACTTACAAGGTTCTGATTCCAAGTGCTGTTTTGTTAGCTCGTCAAATATCCTCGATCTTTGTTTCTCTTGATGTTTGGCCTTCTTCATAAGTGTTTTAGCAACTTGTGCGGCTGACAAAAGAACTTCTTGCTGTCCCTTTGGTTTCTTTACTGTTTTCCATAATTTTTCTCTCAAAGAAGGTTTTCTTGACGATGGCCCAGGTTTATCTGTATCGATTTCTGTCGATGAATTTTTGGTGTCACACTCTGCTCGCTCAAGTTTTGTAGATGGCATTTTTTCCAAAAGCCATTTTTGCGCTAGGACTGTAGGTGCGACTAGCGTATTAAAATAAGATACTTCTTTGGTTACTTCAAATTTTTTTTCCTCTTCGGATCTAACCTCTGGTTTATTATGTCTTAAACCATTAGGTTTTGTTTGAGACTCTTCTATGTCACTTTCATCGCCTGTATCCGATGAATATTGAACTTTTCTTTTTTTTCTCTTGTTTGTTGTGGAAAGTTTGCAGCCAAGACTCGGCTAAATATTCTTTCCACTTCTCCCAACTGTTGTGGTCGTTAAAAAGTCATAAAATTTATATGGTCTTCTGATATATACTGGTGAGATCGTTTTTTCTTTTTTTTCTTCTTCTGAAACTATAGGCTCTGTTTTCCACGGTTTTGAAAAATATCCCTTTTTCATTCTATTATGATGTATTACTTCTTCTTTTTCCTTCTGCTGATGTTTTCGACCACATGTTAAGTTATTTCATTGGAAATTTATAATCCTATAATGTCTGTCCCATTTTAGTTTTAACTTTTTTGTTCCTTCTAGGTTTGTTTTGTGAACATAAACCAAATCTCATAGACAGTCACTCGTTTTATTTTTTCGTGTTCTGTCATATTTTTCTTTTTGTTCTGTTTTCGCATCTTCCAGATTGTCTTTAACTTGTTCCATAGCTTTTTTCATTCGCATCACCATTTCTTGCTTATATTGGTCTAAGTTGTAATATATTCTGTCATTTTCTATTTCATTTAAACAAATTCTGGGATCTCTTATGTGTTGCAAAAAAATGGCGTTTCTTTTAAGGTGCGTGAAAAAGCCGTATTTATTGCAAAGACTACAAATGGTAAATGTTCATCCCAATTTTCATTTTCCTCTCTTGCATGTATTCCCAGCATGTAAGCTAATTCCCTATGCTTACGTTCAACTTTCACATTAGCTGCTGCAAGGTGAGACAAGGTAAACCATCGTCTACCCCCAGATATTCTGTAATTTCGTCTAATAGTTTGGCTCTAAAACATGGCCCATTGTTGCTAAGTAAAACTCTAGGAAAAACCCTATGTTCCAAAAATAGGCGATTAACCAATAATTTTTCAATAGTTTTTGTGTTTTCATGTCTAATTGGAAAAGTATATAAGTTTGAATTTGAAGGGACGACTAAGGTGATTAAACACATGTTTCCTGTCCTTGACACTGGAAAACTTCCCCTGATTCCAAACTATCAATTGGAGTTTTTCGTTCGCGAGCTTTGGGTTTAGAATTGTTACCACAGACAGACTGAGGGATCGTTGATGGCAAATGTTGGGTTACATACGCATGGCAGCTGTGCAGTGAAACTTTTACGGGTGGGCACCTATTTCGACAATGGCAAGTTCAGTTTTGTCTCAATAGGGTTTTTGTTTTCAGATTTGACAACCAGTTCTTTCAGTAACCACTGCAAGACTTCGCCTTCCAGAGAGATTGGGATCCCTTGAATTGTTTTAAAGTATTTTTTTCTATATTCTTCCTATGGTCTTTTGTATTTTACTAGAAGTTTTTT
>NC_142808.1:35940733-36001064 GCF_049724085.1 Artemia sp. Qi Xiang Cuo
AATTTCCACCATTCGGGCTGGTGGACTAAGACCCTAATTCTGAGCAAGTGAATGTCCACCATTCAGGCTGGTGGACTGAGACCCCAATATTGAGCTAGTGGATTTCCACCATTCAGGCTGGTGGACTAGGACAACACTACTGAGATCGTGAATATCCACTATTCAGGCTGGTGGACTGGGACCCTAATACTGAGCTGGTGGACTAAGACCCTAATTTTCCAACTCTTTCATTTCATGACAGAGATTCAAAATGAACAAGCCTGAAATAGCGAACTAGTCATCCCAAACTATTGGTTTCAGACAACAAACACCAATGATGGACTAAGAATCCTATATCTGAAAAGTTAAAATAGCAAACTACACATCCCAAATCGTAATTTTCTGACATCACACACCTATGAGAGGCTATGAAACCTAGCTAATACATGCAGGAAATATCAAATTAACCATCTCAAATCACAAGTTTCAGACAGCACTCACATATGATCTGATAAGAAATACATCTCTTATAAGTCAAAAATAGCAAACCACACATACCAAATCATAGGTTTCAGACACCACGTACATATGAAAGGCTAAGAAATCTAGCTTAGAAAAGCCCGAAATAGTAATTTACATATCCCAAATCATAGGTTTCAGACATCAATCACCTAAGAACGACTAAGAAATCTAGCTCTGAAAAGTCATAAATAACAAACTAGTCATCCCAAACTATAGGTTTCAGACAACACACACCTATGAAAGGCTAAGAAATTCAGCTCAGAAAAGTCAAAAGTAGCAATCCACCCATCCCAAATCATAGGTTTCAGACAACACACATCTATGAAAGACTAAGAAATCCCACTCAGAAAAGCCCGAAATAGTAATTTACAAATCCCTAATCATAGGTTTCAGACATCATTCACCTATGAAAGACTAAGAAACCTTATCTCATAAAAGCCTGAAATATCGAAACTACTCATCCCAACCTAGAAGTTTCAGACAACACACGCATATGACTGAATATGAATCAGATCTCTTAAAGGTTCAAATTGCAAACTAGACCTCCCAAATAATAAGTTTCAGAAAGCCAACACCTATGAACATCTAATAAATTTAGCTCAGAAAAGACAAAATAGCAAACAACTCAACCAAATCATAGGTTTCAGTCAAAACACACCTAGGAAAGGCTAATAAATCCAGCTCTGAAAAGTCAAAATAGCAAACTACGTATCCCAAATCATAGGTTTCAGTCAGCACACACTAACGAAAGACTAAGAAACCTAGCTCAGAAAAGTCGAAAATAGCAAACTACTCACCCCAAACTATAGGTTTCAGACAACATTCACCTACGAAATACTAGAAAACCTTAGCTCAGAAAAGCCTGAAATAGCAAACTACACCTCACAAATCATAATTTTCTGACAACACATACCTATGAAAGGCTAAGAAACATAGCTCAGAAAAGTCGAAAATAGCAAACTACAAATCCCAAATCATAGGTTTCAGACACCACACACCTATGAAAGACTAAGAAATCCAACTCAGAAAAGCCCGAAATAGTATTTTACATATCCCAAATCATAAGTTTCTGACAGCATTCACCTACGATATACTAAGAAACCTTAGCTCAGAAAAGTATGAAATAGCCAACTACTCATCCCAAACTCGAAGTTTCAGACAACAAACACCTATGAGTGACTAAGAATCCTAGCTATGAAAAGTCCAAAAAGCAAACTATACCTCCCAAATCATAATTTTATGAAAGGACACACCTATGAAAGGCTAAGAAATCTAGCTCAGAAAAGTCAGAAATAGCAAATTAACCACCCCATATCATAGGTTTCAGTCAACAAACACCTACGAATGGCTAAGAAATCCTGCTCAGAAAAGTTAAAAAATAGCAACCCACACATCCCAAATCATAGGTTTCAGACATCACACACCTATGAAAGACTAATAAATCCAACTCATAAAAGCCCGAAATAGTAATTTAAATATCCCAAACCATAAGTTTCAGACATCATTCACCTACGAAATACTAAGAAATCTAACTCAGAAAAGCCCGAAATAGTAATTTACATATCCCAAATCATAGGTTTCAGACAGCATTCACCTACGAAATACTAAGAAACCTTAGCTCAGAAAAGTCTGAAATAGCCAATTACTCATCCCAAACTCGAAGTTTCAGACAACAAACACCTATGAGTGACTAAAAATCTTAGCTCTGAAAAGTCCAAAAAGCAAACTATACCTCCCAAATCATAATTTTCTGAAAGGACACACCTATGAAAGACTAAGAAATCTAGCTCAGAAAAGTCAAAAAATATCAACCCACACACCCCCAAATCATAGGTTTCAGACATCACACACCTACGAAAGACTAAGAAATCCTGTTATAAAAAGTCAGAAATAGCAACCCACACATCCCAAATCATAGATTTCAGACACCACACACCTATGAACGGCTAAGAAACCTAGCTCAGAAAAGTCAGAAATAGCAAATTACATATCCCAAATCATAGGTTTCAGACAACAAACACCTATGAAAGGCTAAAAAATCCAGCTCAGAAAAGTCAAAAGTAGCAATCCATCCACCCCAAACTATAGGTTTCAGACAACAAACACCTATGAAAGGCTAAGAAATCCAGATCAGAAAAGTCAAAAGTAGCAATCCACCCACCCCAAATCATAGGTTTCATAGAACACACGCCTATGAAAGACTAAGAAATCCAGCTCAGAAATGTCAAAAATAGCAAACTACAGAACCCATATCATCGGTTTCAGTCAACACACAACAAAGAAAGACTAAGAAACCTAGCTCAGAAAAGTCAAAAATAGCAAACTAATCATCCCAAACTATTAGTTTCAGACAACATTCACCAACGAAATACTAGAAAACCTTAGCTCAGAAAAGCCTGAAATAGCAAACTATACATCCCAAATCATAATTTTCTGACAACGCATACCTATGAAAGGCTAGGAAATCCAGCTCAGAAAAGTCGAAAATAGCAAACTACACATTCCACATCATAGGTTTCAGACACCACCCACCTATGAAAGACTAATAAATACAACTCAGGAAAATCGAAAATAGCAAACTACATATCCCAAATCATAAGTTTCACTAACAATACCCCACCGAAAAGCTAAGAAATCTAGCTCATAAATGCCTGAAATAGAATACTAGTAATTCAATACAATTGGTTTCAGACATAATTTACCTAGGAAATACTAGGAAACCTTAGCTCATAAAAGCCTGAAGTAGCAAACTACACATCCCAAATCATAGGTTTCAGACAACACACATCAACGAAAGATGGGTGCACGGGAGAGCCTTTGAGGGTCTGTGTGTCCCTTGAGGGTCGGTGGTCCTTTGGGAGCTCGGGGGGACCTGGGGGGACCGGTGTATGGGCTTTGGGGGTCTGGGGATGGCATTGGGGGGGCTGGGTAGGCCTTTGGGGCGCCGGGAGGGTCTTTGGGGGCCTGGGGGACATTTGGGGACCGTTGGAGGGCCTTTGGGACCCCGTTGGTCCTTTGGGAGCTCGATGGGCCTTTGGGGACCGGAGGAGGACCTTTGGGGCACAGGGAGGGCCTGTGGGTGCCTGAGGGACAGTTGGGGACCGGTGGAGGGCCTTTGTGACCCCGTTGGTCCTTTGGGAGCCCCTGGGGGCCTTTGTGGACCAGGGGAGGGCCTTGGGGGCATTTGGGGTCCGGTGGCGGGCCTTTGGGGCACCGGTGGCCCTTTGGGAGCTCGATGGGCCTTTGGGGACCGGAGGAGGACCTTTGGGGGCACAGGGAGGGCCTTTGGGTGCCTGGGGGACATTTGGGGCCCGGTGGAGGGCCTTTGGGACCCCGTTGGTCCTTTGGGAGCTCTGGGGGCCTTTGAGGACCGGTGGAGGACCTTTGGGGCAGTTGGGGGCCGGTAGAGGGCCTTTGGGACCCCGTTGGTCCTTTGGGAGCTCGTTGGGCCTTTGGGGGCCGGAGGAGGGCCTTTGGGGCACAGGCAGGGCGTTTGGGGCACAAGGAGGGCCTTTGGGGGTCCGGGGGGGGACAGTTGGGAGCCTGGGGGCCTGGGGGTGGCCTTTGGGGGTCTGGGTGGGTCTTTGGGGGCCGCCGGTGGCCCTTTGGGCGTTTGGGGGCCCTTGGCGGCCTGGGGCCTCCCTTCGGGGTTGGGGTAGGAGGATTGGAACCCTTTGGGGTTGGGTTAGAGGACCTCACAACACTGTTCAAATGAAACTTGTGTATTATAACGACCACACTCCAAAACCTCCTCCAAAATCTCTTCAAAATCTTCTTTTAAAATGTCTCTATCTGTTTCGCCGAAATAGTTCCATAACCTGTCTAAAACGGTTTCGCCCAAATAATCCCTAAACGCAAATTCAGCGTGTTCCTTTGTTATTGGCATCTCTGTGCTAACGCATTTCAAATTAATATGAAACCTTCTCGCACGCTAAAACAATTCCTCGCTAAGATGTTTCTTGCCTAATTGTTTTCATGGCCATTGGTTATTAATATAATTTGGAGTTCGACCAGTAGAACTGTTCCCGAGACAAAGACATTAATGATTTTGGATCTATTCCTGGAAAAATGTTTCTAGGTGAAAATTTTTAAAGTCTGACAGATGATGTCATTGATTGATTGATCTGTCAAGAAAGGAAAATTAATTTGTTGTTTCTAAGGGGAATTATTGATTCACAATAGGTGAATTGAGGTCGACAGGACAGGTGTTCTGACTCGTGACAGCACCACGTGGTTTATGGCATGCACTTGTCCAAAAACAGCAATAATAAATAAATCACTCAGGCCTAAAGATTAAAGAAGCCTTCATGTTTCTTAATTCCCTCTTCGTGAATCAACAACTTCCCCTTCGATTACGCAATCAATTTCTCGGAAATTCACTTCCCCTTCGATTACGCAATCAATTTCTCGGAAATTCACTTCCCCCTCGAGTCCTAGATCAATAACATTGCTCCCGTTAGAATTCAATGCGCATGTGCAACCTTCGCCCCGGAGCTATTACACATAGAAACATCAAATAAATCGACCTTGGAAAAAGAGGTCATTGACCCCATTAACCACGTGTTCTCCCGAATGACTCTATGCCCATATATGGTGTGCTGTCAGTATTCTATGCCCATATTTGGTGTGCTGTCACGACTCAATAAGGCCCTTCTACTACTGTCTAGCTTGTACGTATGATTTAAAAAACCGTAAACTATTTTTTGGTCATCTTTAGGTTTTCAAGCACGAGTCTCGAGAAATTGGGAATGCCAATGCCTATGTTGATGAAGTCCTCATTCTGGTTCGAGAGAAAGTCCTTTCCGAAGGTCTTGATAGAATTGTATTGCCAAATATATCCCTCTCTTTCAGGTATTTATATTTACTTATAGTCATACGATTTAATATATATATATATATATATATATATATATATATATATATATATATATATATATATATATATATATATATATATATATATATATATATATATATATATATATATATATATGACGACTTTGCATGGACTTGGACATTTCTATTTGGTTGACGGTTCGGGTATACTGTTTGGTCCTAGGTAGTTGGATAAATGGGTAAGGTAAAAGCCTCATTCAAGTGCACATTTGTCTCAATTGCTGGATTAGGACGACAGTTTTTTTTTTTTTTTTTTTTTTTTTTTTTTTTTTTTTTTTTGCCAAGTAATTACCTCTTAAACATAATATATATATATATATATATATATATATATATATATATATATATATATATATATATATATATATATATATATATATATATATATATATATATATATATATATATATATATATATATATACTTATACACTCACTCACTGATATACTCATACACTTATTTACACACTCTGCAATACTTCATAAATCAGGTGAGTGCGGTTTGAACCAAGATATCATTCGCGCACTTAGGGATATGCATTCACAGTTATCTATCCACCTGCAGCTTCCGCTAGATAAAAACATGCCTCCTGTTCCTCGGAGAAAGCTCATACCAGTCTTAAAGGGTGTCTGACGCGGCTCATCCTCGCCTGTTCGTTTCAACCATTACATTCTAGTGGCTCACGACCGAAGCCCTTCCTTCTTGATACTGCAATACATAAATCTGCCCTTGATGTTCTACATGGATGACGTCTTGAATATCAGTCTTATGCTACTGAAGATCAGTGAAACTTTCAGCATCCGTCAAAATGAATACCTCAAGGTTGGGCTTCAATTTAACTCAAAGATGTCCGAAATGTTCTGTTCAACAGGAAGTGCTTACCGCCACCGCTAATAGAACTAGGAAGCTCAGCATTTTAACTTACCAATCATTTAGTTCATTTGGGCCTGCCCATCAGGTCCTTGTTTCAACCCACGAGGTCGTATCTCATTGACCATCTTAATCGTCAAATTATTGCAAGTTAAGCTTCTCTTCTTATATACAAATTCTGTTTTAAGTGTTATCCACTCGCTAGCTTTTATAACCTAGTGGCCTTCCCTCACATCTTACATATTGTCCCATTCTGGAAAATCCTCAAAATTCGACTAATCAAAAATCCGTTCGTTGTTTTTCCGGTTGCAAAACATTTATTGCGTTTATCACCTTGGCATAGAAATACTTTATTAGTTGGAAAAATTGTAATATTGCTGAACCTCTACTGGGCTATCTCTCAGGCTATTGCTAAACATATTAAAAAGAACTGCTGGTAACGAATTAGGTCCGTTCCTAGTGCAGTGATTAAATAAAAAAAGTTTTTTCAACAAAAAGTAAGGAGCAACAATAAAACTTATAACAAACAGAAATTATTAGGTTTATTAGAGGGGTCTCCCCCCTTTTCGTTACCTCGCTCTTTACGCTAAAGTTCTACTTTTTGTTCCAATTACTTAAGAAGGACCCCTGAAACGCAAGGGCCGTTTAATTTGAATTATATGCTTTTTGAAAATTCTATCTCTTCACGAGTCTTCAGATCAATATAAAAAAGGGTTTGTGTGTGGGGGGGGGATGAAGATAGAAATTAACTTCTAATCTTCACTCAAACTAAGCCTGAATATGGATGCTGTGGGGTGATAGTTCCCTTCTTAGTGTAGAAACTTTATTCTTGTGTAACATACAAGAGTTTATTCATAGTCTTAGAGAGGGGAAGGGATACTTGAGCATACTTGAGGAGGGATACTTGAGGGATAACCTGAGGATAGTAAATTTATTTTAAGGGGGATATTTTAAGGAGGAGTCAGGTGATTAAAAATCTTTGCTTTATTGATGTCTAAATGGAAATATCAACTTTATGTTTGTTATTTTTATATAATAAACAGTTGGTGGTACCGAACTGTAAATGAGTAGCTATAATTGTGGCCCAAACGCTATAAAAGGGAGTTTTGCTGACATTTTATACACTTAAAGAGTTGTATCTTTGTGATGCTTTCAAATATATAAATCTTTTGAAGTTCAAGGCATCCATCAAATGTTAATAGCCTGAGAAAATATGCCCAGTGGTGGAAAAAGGGAAAAAGCAACCCAAAGAGGATGAGTGAAATTGATGAAAATTACGCCGTCAAATACAGCATATACGAGAAATTCAATGTAGAACTTCCAAATCAGTAGAGTAGTACCTTATACTTTTCTCTCTGTATGTTCCTTCCTGTGCTATTTGCTTACTTTACGTTCCTTGGCACCTTTCCAGAGCATGTACATATGGACTCGCTCTCTCTGTGTTCCTTCCTATGCTATTTGCTTACTTTACGTTCCTTGGCACCTTTCCAGAGCATTTACTTATGGATTTGCTTACTCTATGTTCCTTCCTGTCCTATTTGGGTGGATTACGTTCCTTGACACCTTTCCAGAGCATGTACTTATGGATTTGCTTACTTTATGTTCCTTCCTGTGCTATTCTATAGAGCTATGTTCCTTCTTATGCTATTCTAGGAGTTTATGTTCCTTCCTATGCTATTCTAAGGGTTGATGTTCCCTCCCATGCTATTATAAGGGTTTATGTTCCTTCCTATGCTATTCTAGGAGCTTATGTTCCTTCCTATGCTATTCTATAGGACTACGTTCTTTCCTATGCTATTCTAAGGGTTTATGTTCCTTCCTATGCTATTCTATGGGTTTATATTCCTTCCTATGCTACTCTATGGGTTTATGTTCCTTACTATGCTATTCTACGGATTTATGTTCCTTCCTATGCTATTCTAAGGGTTTTTGTTCCTTACTGTGCTATTTTAGGAGTTTATGTTCCTTCCTATGCTATTCTAAGGGTTTATATTCCTTCCTATGCTATTCTAGGAGTTTATGTTCCTTCCTATACTATTCTAGGAGTTTATGTTCCTTCCTATGCTATTCTAGGAGTTTATGTTCCTTCCTATGCTATTTTAGGAGTTTATGTTCCTTCCTGTACTGTTCTAAGGGCTTATGTTCCTTCCTATGCTATTCTAAGGGTTTATGTTCCTTCCTATGCTATTCTAAGAGTTTACGTTCCTTCCTATGCTATTCTAGGAGTTTATGTTACTTCCTATGCTATTCTAAGGTTTTACGTTCCTTCCTCTGCTATTCTAAGGGTTTACGTTCCTTTCTATGCTATTCTAAGGGTTTATATTCCTTCCTATACTATTCTAAGGGTTTATGTTCCTTCCTATGCTATTCTAAGGGTTTATGTTCCTTCCTATGCTATTCTAAGGGTTTATGTTCCTTCCTATGTTATTCTAGGAGTTTATGTTCCTTCCTATGCTATTCTAAGGCCTTATGTTCCTTCCTGTGCTATTCTAAGGGTTTAAAAGCGAGCAGTACGAGCGGGGATTCCCCACTGGTTCCTGCACATTGCAAAAAGCGAGATATTTATTATAAATTTGGAACAATATCAATCTATTGAAATGGTTAACGATAACAAACATGTTTTCAACCAGATGGGTTTTTGAAGCACATTCAGCAAGGCGTGTTTTATTTTTTTTATTTTTTTTTTGGCAATTGGCATTTTTTTTCTGATAACAAGTACCATTCATTGCGATCATAAGTCTAAAAAAAGGGTTTAGCATTTGCAAATTAGATCGTATGAAGGTGGAGAAAAAGAAAAAGGGTTTAGCATTTGCGAATTGGACTTTACGAACGATATTAATTTCTGATTTTTTGGACAATTGCCATAACTCGAGAGTAGTTTGTTATTAAAAAATTGGATGCTACAATCAGAATTGTTTGATTGACATTTGCAAAAAGGGATAAGGGATTCGCAAATTGGACTGTACGAACGATATTATTTGAATAATAAGGGAAAAAACAGAACTAGATAACATTTGCGAATTGGATTGTATGAAGATGGAGAAAAAAAGGTTAAAGTGATTAGCAGTTAAGGTAACCCTGAAGAGCATGTTAATTCAAATAAATTTGGAACAATATTAATCTATGGAAATGGTTAACGATGCTAAAATGGTCTTATGACTTGACCTAGCTTTACTTCTTTGATGTGTTCCGTATAATACACAAGTGGCATTTGAACAGTGTTGTCAATTTAAAATAGAGTCTAACGTTATAGTATACTAAATTGTTGATACTAAGAGAGATGTAGATGTCAAGAAAAGAATTTTAATAATGGATAGCTTTATTTCTTCGATGTGTTCTGTATAATACAGAATTGGCGTTTGAACAGTGTTGTCAGTTTAAAATAGAGTCTGACGTTATAGTATACTAAAAAGTTGATACTAAGAGAGATGTAGATGGCAAGAAAAGAATTTTAATAATGAAATTCAGAACAAACCTTAGAAATCCTTGCAAATCAAGTAGTAAGGTGTATCTGAGTACGAACCATCAAGGATCATAAGCACCAACGACCCTAACAAGCAGAGACATCGACCCCCCAAAGGTCCCCTATCCCTAAACTCGAAGGGCACCCCTTCCCTCCAACTTTTTGGCCCACCTTCCTATGTTTTTTGGATTTTTTTTAACATGATTTTTTTTTCAACTTTTTTTTACATGTCTTCGAATGAGATGAAACATACTTAAATTCAGTAGTGTTTTGTCGTGGTTTACCTTGTCACAGTTACATTCTCTTGATTTTTCAAAGTTCATTTTGGATTTCTTTCATTGAAATGCAAGAGTTGGAATATTTCAGTAGTGTTTTGTTGTACTTTACCTTGTCACAGTTACATTTTCTTGATTTTTCAAAGTTCATTTTGAATTTCTTTCATTGAAATGCAAGAGTTGGATTATTTCAGTAGTGTTTTGTCGTGGTTTACCTTGTCACAGTTACATTCCCTTAATTTTTCAAAGTTCATTTTGAATTTCTTTCGTTGAAATGCAAGAGCTGGAATATTTCAGTAGTGTTTTGTTGTGCTTTACCTTGTCACAGTTACATTCACTTGATTTTTCAAAGTTCATTTTGAATTCTTTAGTGAAATGCGAGAGTTGGAATATTTCAGTAGTGTTTTGTCGTGGTTTATCATGTTACAGTTACATTCTCTTAATTTTTAAAAGTTCATTTTGAATTTCTTTCGTTGAAATGCAAGAGTTGGAATATTTCAGTAGTGTTTTGCCGTGTTTTACCTTGACACAGTTACATTCTCTTCATTTTTCAAGTTCATTTTCGATTTCTTTCCTTGAAATGCAAGAGTTGGAATATTTCACTAGTGTTTTGTCGTGGTTTGCCTTGTCACAGTTACATTATCTTAATTTTTCAAAGTTCATTTTGGATTTTTACATTCTCTTGATTTTTCAAAGTTCATTTTGAATTTTTTTCATTGAAATGCAAGAGTTGGATTATTTCTGTAGTGTTTTGTCATGGTTTACCGTGTCACAGTTACATTGTCATAATTTTTCAAAGTTCGTTTTGAATTTCTTTCGTTGAAATGCAAGAGTTGGAATATTTCAGTAGTGTCTTGTTGTGCTTTACCTTGTCACAGTTACATTCTCTTGATTTTTCAAAGTTAATTTTGGATTTCTTTCGTTGAAATTCAAGAGTTGGAATATTTCAGTAGTGTTTTGTTTTAGTTTACCTTGTCAAAGTTACATTCTCTTGATTTTTCAAAGTTCATTTTGGATTTCTTTCCTTGAAATGCAAGAGCTGGAATATTTCAGTAGTGTTTTGTCGTGGTTTACCTTGTCACAGTTACATTCACTTGATTTTTTCAAAGTTCATTTTGAATTTCTTTCTTGAAATGCAAGAGTTGGAATATTTCAGTGTTTTATCGCGGTTTACTTTGTCAGAGTTACATTCTTTTGATTTTTCAAAGTTCATTTTGGATTTCTTTCCTTGAAATGCAACAGTTGGAATATATCAGTAGTGTTTAGTCTTGGTTTACCTTGTCACAGTTACATTCTCTTGATTTTTCAAAGTTCATTTTGGATTTCTTTCCTTGAAATACAAGAGTTGGAATATTTCAATAGTGTTTTATCGTGGTTTACCTTGTCAAATTTACATTTTCTTGATTTTTCAAAGTTAATTTTTGGATTTATTTCGTTGAAATGCGAGATTTGTAATATTTCAGTAGTGTTTTATTGTGATTTACATTTTCATATTTAAATTATCTTGATTTTTAAATTTTCATTTTGGATTCATTTCGTTTAAATGCAAGAGTTGTAATATATAAGTAGTGTTTTGTCTTGTTTTAAATTATCACAGTTACATTCTCTTCATTTTTCAAAGTTCATTTTGGATTTTTAAATTATCTTGATTTTTCAAAGTTCATTTTTTATTTCTTTCGTTGAAATGCAAGAGTTGGAATATTTTAGTTCTGTCTCGAAGGTGTTTAAAGTGTCACGGTTTTGGTTTTTATATTTTTAATATTTTATTTTTAGATTTCTTTTTTTGAGATACAAGAATTGGAATATTTATTTAGTGTTTTTGTTAATTTATACATTATCACTTGTATATTTCCTATATTTTTCAAATTTCATTTTTGATTTCTTACCTTGAAATGCAAGAGTTGGAATATTTCAGTAGTGTCTTGTTGTGTTTTACCTTGTCACAATTACATTTTCTTGATTTTTCAAAGTTCATTTTGGATTTCTTTCGTGAAATACAAGAGTCGGAGTATTTCACTAGAGTTTTGTCGTGGTTCACCATTTCACTGTTACATGCTCTTTATTTTTCAAATTTAAATTTGAATTTATTTCGTGAAATGCAAGAGTTGCATTTCAATGAAAGAAACCCAAAATGAACTTTGAAAAATCAAGAAAATGTAACAGTGACTAGGTAAATCACAACAAAACACTACTGAAATATTCTAACTCTTGCACTTCAGCGAAATAAATTAAAAATGAACTTTGAAAAATTAAGAGAAGGTAACTGTGACAAGATAAACCATAACAAAACACTACTGAAATATTCCAACTCTAGAATTTCAACGAAAGAAATTCAAAATTAACTTTGAAAAATCAAGAGAATATAACTGTGACAAGGTAAACCACAACAAAACACTACTAAAATTTTCCAACTCTTGCATTTCAACGGAAGAAATCCAGAATTAACCTTGAAAAATCAAGAGAATGTAACTGTGACATGGTAAACCATGACAAAACACTACTGAAATATTCCAACTCCTGCATTTCAACGACAGATATTCAAAATGAACTTTGAAAAATCAAGAGAATGTAACTCTGACAAGGTAAACCATAACAAACACTACTGAAATATTCCAAATCTTGCATTTCAACGAAAGATATCCAAAAATGAACTTTGAAAAATCAAGAGAATGTAACTGTGAAAAGGTAAACCACGACAAAACACTACTGAAATATTCCAACTCTTGCATTTCAAGGAAAGAAATCCAAAATGAACTTTGAAAAATCAAGAGAATTTAACTGTGACAAGGTAAACAATGATAAAACACTACTAAAATATTCAAGCTATTGTATTTCACGAAAGAAATTCAAAATGAACTTTGAAAAATCAAGAGAATGTAACTGTGACATAGTAAACCACGACAAAACACTACTGAAATATTCAAACTCTTGTATTTCACGAAAGAAATCCAAAATTAACTTTGAAAAATCCAGATAATGTAACTGTGACAAGGTAAACCACAACAAAACACTACTGAAATATTCCAATTCTTGCATTTCAAGAAAAGAAATCCAAAATGAGCTTTGAAAAATTAAGAGAACGTAACTGTGACAAGGTAAACCATAACAAAACACTACTGAAATATTCCAAATCTTGCATTTCAACGAAAGATATCCAAAAATGAACTTTTAAAAATCAAGAGAATGTAACTGTGACAAGGTAAACCACGACAAAACACTACTGAAAAATTCCAACTCTTGCATTTCAAGGAAAGAAATCCAAAATCGACTTGGGAAATTAAAAGAAAGTAACTTTGACAAGGTAAACCATGATAAAACACTATTGAAATGTTACAACTCGTGATTTTCACGAATGAAATTCAAAATGAACTTTGAAATATAAAGCGAATGTAACTGTGACAAGGTAACCACGACAAAAAACAACTGAAACATTCAAACTCTTGCAATTCAAGAAATAAATTAAAAATGAACTTTGAAAAATCAAGAGAATGTAAGAGTGACAAGGTAAAGCATAACAAAACACTACTGAAATATTCCAACTCTTGCATTTCAACGAAAGAAATCCAAAATGAACTTTGAAAACTCAAGAGAATGTAGCAGTGACAAGGTAAAGCACAACAAATATTCCAACTCTTGCATTTCAACGAAAGAAATTCAAAATGAACTTTGAAAAATCAAGAGAATGTAAAAATCTAAAATGAACTTTGAAAAATCAAGAGAATGTAGCTGTGACAAGGTAAACCACGACAAAACAATACTGAAATATTAAAACTATTGCATTTAAAGGAAAGAAATCCAAAATGAACTAATATGCGACAAGCGAGTGTCAACGAGACATGGTTTAACATAGAGACGCAAAACTGTAATATATCAACTCGTTTATTAAGTTGGTATAAATCCAAAAAATGAAAGATGGAAATTCCAGAGAGTATAATTGTGACAAGGTAAGCCGTAATGAAGTACTACTGAAACTATCCAACTCTAGCATTTCACGGCAAATATCCAAAATGAACATAGGAAAAATCAAGTGAATTTAACTGTGGAATGGTAAAGCATGACAAAACACTACTGAAATATTCCAGCTCTTGCATTTCAAGGAAAGATATCGAAAATGAATTTTGAAAAATCAAGAGAATGTAACTGTGACAATGTAAACCATGACAAAACACAAATGAAATAGTCCAACTCTTCCATTTAAAGGAAAGAAATTCAAAATGAACTTTGAAAATTACTAAAAAGATAAATCTGACAAGTTAAAGCAAAACAAGACACTGCTGAAATATTCCAACTTTTGCATTTCAACGAAAGAAATTCAAATTGAACTTTGAAAAATCAAGAGAATGTAAAATCCAAAAGGAACTTTGAAAAATCAAGAGAATGTAACTGTAATAAGGTAAACAACGACAAAACACTACTGAAATATTGCAACTCTTGCATTTCAACGAATGAAATACAAAATGAACTTTGAAAAATCAAGAGAATGTAACTGTGACAAGGTAAACCACGACAAAACACTACTGAAATATTCCAACTCTTGCATTTGACGATAGAAATTCAAAATGAACTTTGAAAAATCAAGAGAATGTAACTGTGACATGGTAAACCACGACAAAACACTACTGAAATATTCCAACTCTTCCATTTCACGAAAGAAATTCAAAATGAACTTTGAAAAATCAAGAAAATGTAACTGTGACAAGGTAAAGCACAACAAAACACTACTGAAATATTCCAATTCTTGCATTTCAACGAAAGAAATTCAAAATGAACTTTGAAAAATTAAGAGTTTGTAACTGTGACAAGGTAAACCATAACAAAAAAATACTGAAATAATCCAACTCTTGCATTTCAACGAAATAAATTCAAAATGAACTTTGAAAAATAAAGAGAATTTATCTGTGACAAGATAAACCACTACAAAACACAACTGAAATTTTCCAACTCTTGAATTTCTATGAAAGAACTCCTAAATGAACTTTGAAAAATCAAGATTATGTAACTGTGACAAGGTGAACTACAACAAAACACTAGTGAAATTAAGTATGTTTCATCTCATTCGAAGACGTAAAAAAAAAGTTGAAAAAAAATATATCATGTTAAAAAAAATTCAGAAAAAAATGGGAAGGGGGGGAGCTAAAAATTTGGAGACAGGGGTGCCCTTCGAGTTTGGAGATAGGAGACCTTTGGGGGGTTGATGTCTCTGCTGGTTAGGGTCGCTGGTGCTTATGATCCTTGACGGTTCGTACTCACATACACCTTACTACTTGATTTGCAAGGCTTTCTAGGGTTTGTTATGAATTTTATTATTAAAATTCTTTTCTTGCCATCTACATTTCTCTTAGTATCAACTTTTTAGTATACTATAACGTTAAACTCTATTTTAAACTGACAACACAGTTCAAACGCCACTTGTGTGTTTTACAGAACACATCGAAGAAGTAAAGCTATCCATTATTAAAATTCTTTTTTTGCCATCTACATCTCTCTTAGTATTAACTTTTTAGCATACTATAACGTTAGACTATTTTAAATTGACAACACCGTTGAAACGCCAATGGTGTATTATACGGAATACATCGAAGAAGTAAAGCTAGGTCAAGTTATAAGACCATTTTATCATCGTTAACCATTTCCATAGATTGATATTGTTCCAAATTTATAAAAATAAGGTATGAATTAACATGCTCTTCAGGGTTACCTTAACTGCTAATCACTTTAACCCTTTTTTTTCTCCATCCTCATACGATCCAATTCGCAAATGTTATCTAGCTCTGTTTTTTCCCTATTATTCAAATAAGATCATTCGTACAGTCCAATTCACGAATCCCTTATCCCTTTTTGCAAATGTCAATCAAACAATTCTGATTGTAGCATCCAATTATTTAATAACAAACTACTCTCGAGTTAAGGCAATTGTCCAAAAAATTTTAAATTAATATCGGTCGTATAGTCCAATTCACAAATGCTAAACCCCTTTTTCTTTTTCTCCACCTTCGTACGATCCAATTCGCAAATGCTAAACCCTTTTTTAGAGCTATGATCGCAATGAATGGTACTTGTTATCAGAAAAAACTGCCAATTGCCAAAAAAAAGAAAAAAAAAACACACACCATACTGAATGTGCTTCAAAAACCCATCTGGTTGAAAACATGTCTGTTATCGTTCACCATTTCAATAGATTGATATTGTTCCAAATTTATAATAAATATCTCGCTTTTTGCAATGTACAGGAACCAGTGGGGAATCCCCGCTCGTACTGCTCGCTTTTAAACCCTTAGAATAGCACAGGAAGGAAAATAAACCCTTAGAATAGCATAGGAAGGAACATAAACTCCTAGAATAACATAGGAAGGAACATAAACCCTTAGAATAGCATAGGAAGGAACATAAATCCTTAGAATAGCATAGGAAGGAACATAAACCCTTAGAATAGCATAGGAAGGAACGTAAACCCTTAGAATAGAATAGGAAGGAACATAAACGCTTAGAATAGCATAGGAAGGAACATAAACTCCTAGAATAGCATGGGAAATAACGTAAACCCTTAGAATAGCATAGGAAGGAACATAAACCCTTAGAATAGCATAGGAAGGAACATAAGCCCTTAGAATAGCATAGGAAGGAACATAAACTCCTAGAATAGCAAGGAAGGAATATAAACTACTAGAATAGTATAGGAAGGAACATAAACTCCTAGAATAGCATAGGAAGGAACATAAACCCTTAGAATAGCACAGGAAGGAGCATAAGCTCCTAAAATAGCATAGGAAGGAACATAAACCCTTAGAATAGCATAGGAAAAAACATAAACCCTTAGAGTAGCATAGGAAGGAGCATAAATCCTTAGAATAGCATGGGAGGGAATATAAGCCCTTAGAATAGCATAGGAAGGAACATAAACTCCTAGAATAGCATAGGAAGGAACATAGCGCTATAGAATAGCACAGGAAGGAACATAAAGTAAGCAAATCCATAAGGACATGCTCTGGAAAGGTGTCAAGGAACGTAATCCACCCAAATAGGACAGGAAGGAACATAAAGTAAACAAATCCGTAAGTACATGATCTGGAAAGGTGCCAAGGAACGTAAATTAAGCAAATAGCACAGGAAGGAACATAGAGAGAGCAAAGTATAAGGTACTACTCTCCTCAAATCGTTGTCTACAAAAATACGAAATTCTGTTCTTTTTTCAATAAGAATGCTTGCGGATACGTGGTTATTTGTTTGGATTTTTTTCCAAGGGTTATCACAAACCAATGGTTTGATAATATTGGAAGAATACTCAGTAGAAAGAGAATCGATTGAGCTGGTGGCCTTTTTAATATCCACAAAATAGTGTGCTGAAAGAAAGTATCGATACTTGAGGTACTGGGCCCTTCTTTGTCACAACATGGTTTTCAGCATTTGGCGATGCTCTTCTATCAACAAGAGTTGAAACCCTGCACAGACAGTCTCAAGCCTATTACCTCTGATTCATTATACATTCATGCCTACAAATATTATGCTACTACGCGGATTATGCCGCTACACATTGAGGGTTCCAGTTTAAGAGAGCGTGGGTAACTTACGAGAGTGGAAACTGGTATCAACACCATCAATCGTTTGGAAACACTTGACATTTTTTCCAGCTTCTTAATCGTTTTTTATCAGGAGCTGAAATCAGACACTTGTTGTTACCCTAATTTTACCAATTACATCAATTAAAATAGTTATTTTTGTTACTTTTATAGTTATTTTTATTAGCATATGAAACTTTGCACACATTTAAAACAGGAAATAAACTCTTACGAAAAGGGGTGCGATCTTGATTAAAATTAAAATCAAATTCAGCATGCATGACGGACCTAAACGTACTATCTGCAATACTGTAAATAAGCTCTTTTACTCGAAGCATTGCTGTGCAAAAGTTTAATCTTGACTGAAAGAGCCAGATCGGAGAAGGGGGGGGTAGCCCTTTTCGCAATTAGGATAGCCCTGGGAAGACTATGAAAAACGAGTATAAATTAAATATAATAAAACAAGTCATCTCAAATGAAAGTAAAGAGTGACATTAAAACTTAAAACGAGCATATATTATTCTGAATACCATGGGGGCTGCTTATTCCTTAATCCCTCGCTCTTTATACTAAAATTTACTTTTTGTCCTAATTTTTAAGAACGACTGCTCAGACACAAGGTCTAATTAAATTGGAATGAAAAGTATCCTTAAAGCACGGTAAAACTTTAGCGTGAATATCGGGGGGTTTGGGAGGAAGTAGCCCCTCTGATATTTGGAATAATTTATGTTCACCTTAAGTTTTAGTGTTGTTCCTCGCTCTCATTCGAGAAAACTGTTTTCATTAAATCGCTAAGAAAATCTGGAATTTTGTTAAAAAAAACGTGTATATCAATTTGAGTATATTAAAACAGGTTTACAAAAATTCGTATATTCATATTAAAATTCATAACTCACGGGTATATTAAAATTCGTTTCTGTCCAACGGGTATGTTTTTCGGCATATCGGGCATTTCAGCAAAAAAGTTATCTCTGAAAAGACCAAAAATGTCGTTGTTTATGATATACAGTCCAGTATGAAATACATAGAGATCTTAGAAAACTGAAAATTATTAAAAAAAATTTCGATGTGCAGTTAATGTAATGTACGAAAACACATGTCATTTCTTATCAATATTTTTGTTAATTTTTTATGTTATTTTCTTATCAATTTTTCTGACGAATGTAGTGTTTAGATCAAGAGAATTTTATTGTTTTTTTTTCATGCTAAATTCTTTCCTTCAAGGTAAAGTTTATTCACTTTTATTCAAGCTAAATTCTAATTCAAGATTATTCAAGGACAATTAAAAGTAGAGATAATGGCGTTAAGCGGAACAAAAAATAATGGAAAGAATAATGTATTGAGTAAATAAAGAATAGAAAAAGAATGAATAAGATAACCAAAATGGAATAGTTAAAAGTTATAACAGGTATGTGAAAGAAGCCATAGTTATATACATGGAAAGGATAGATATATGATTTGAAAATAAGTATGAAAATGTATCCGACATGATAGATATGATCGATTAAAGTTACTACGGTTTTGCAAAGAATGACATAGTCAAAACTGCTTTTTTCCCCCTCCCAGACTTTGAAAAAGACATTTTTCCCTCCATAATACATTCATGTATCCAGAGGCGGCTCAAGGAGGGGGGACTTGCTTCAGGTGCAGAAATTTTAGGGGCGCAACATTTTACAAAAATAATCTAACGGTTATGATCATTTTGTAATTTTGATATTTTATTAATAAAGTAGAGGGTGCAGTTAATAAATTGAAATATTTAACAAATTATTAATTAATTATTAGAATAAAGATAAATTAAAAAAGAAAAAGGGATTAAAAAATAATGATTAAATTAAAATAATTAATGGTACTTGTGTATTATACGCCACTCAAGTTTAAGCTGTGTAAAACTCGAGATCAGATCAGTTTCTTCCTCAGTTTCTTTCAGCTTAGCGTGAGACAAGACAAAGACATGTGACATAATAGATGGAAAATATATAATTTGGGCTATATATTTGCACATTAGGGGGGGGGGGTAAAGTATTTTGACAGTGTGAAGTTAGAAAACAATTCTTACTTCATAATATGCAGAATAATTGTACCTAACACATTTCGCATGCAGACCCGCTATGCTTTACCCCTCCACCACCCACCCCCTAATTTGCAAATGTATAGTCCAAATTTGTTTATAAGGTATTATATTTTTATCATATTTTGTGATGTTTAATTATGATTGAGCGTCAAAGAAACAGGTTCTAACTACATGAAGCACTCGAGTGGCGTATAATACACAAGTACCTAACTACAAATAAATAAATAATTTTAACAATAAATAAAAAAAAAATACAAATTAATTAATAAACTGAAAATAATTTGGCCTGAAAAATTTTGTGGGAGACAGGGGGGGGGCACTAATCAAGATGTTGCCCCGGGCGCAAGAGAAGCCAGAACTGCCATTGTGTATATCGACCAACATATAAGATAACATTCCAAGATTTTAAAAAATTATAATAGTAATTATACTTCAATTGTGTATATTTTTGAACTAATTATGGTTTCAAGACAGAATCTCACGATTTTCTGTAAAGGACTGCATTTATTGTCTTTTAATTCAGTTTCAATTAAGACTTTTCTTTTTAGTGCCACAAAGAATTTTCCATCGTTAGTTTCTAACAGCTTAAGTTTTTGTATATCTGTTTTGAACATGCTTAGAACGGTTTCTATTGTGCTTTTGAATGGCAACTTTGAATGAAGAACGAAAATTTTCATGATATGGGAAATATTTAAAAAAATTTGACTGAAGATTCTGAGCTTATTTTGATTGAATATATTCAGTTTTTGTTTAGCTTTATGTATGATTTCTATTTTGAGTATTACAAGGAAAATTTGCTTGTACTTTATTTCGAACTGCTTAGATGTGTATAATATTGCTTTTAACATACTCGTAAATGTCTTAATTAAGTTTTCTTTCATTTTAATAAAATTTGTTTTTATTAATAAATGGTCTTTAATAAAAAAAAAATGTCAGATTGCCAAATGGACAAGTATATTCAAGGTGCGGGCGGACAAATGAAGTGTGAATCCGAATGAAAAGGGGGAACGCCAGATTATTTAGGAGCTTAAGGGGGAGATAGACACACTAGCTCTATGGCTGATATTTTTAACATTTATATTCCACTTTAAATTAGAAGAAAATTGCGGTGCCATGTAATTTAAAGGAGGATGCGAAAATTTCAGGACGGACAGGGAGGTAGGACGTAAGAAAAGGTGCGAGGAATTAAGGAAACATATTGGCATTATCATTGATTTCGAAGGGTCTAGTCTCATGTCTAAGTCCGAGGCACCAAACGCAATGACACGAAGAAAAACAAGTAAAAATAAACAATTGTGATTTGAATTAGTTATCACTTTGGTTGCTATATTTTGTGTCAATAGATGACTTTTTTTAGCTTCCGATCAGGGTCGAAACATCTGTTTCATTGGTATTTAGTACTGTTTTTAAAATAACGGTTTCCAGGACGGGCAATGCTACACCATACCTTTTTTTTTTTTTTTTTTGATTAGCTATGAAGAAAATTTGTCTTTATTCGAAGCAATTTCTAAGAATACTAGATTTGCTTTCAATCAGAAATACAATACAAAATTGAAAACGTGTTTACAAAATAAAAAAATTCTTGGAGAGTTGATTAGTTTGCTAGCAGCAAGATAAATATTCTATAGATTCGCCATTCAACGCTCTTTCATAATATAAGAACAAAGTTGATTAAACGTCGACTCTCGGAGAGTTAATTAGTTTACTAGCAGCAAGATAGATATTCCATAGATTTGCCAATCAACAATCTTTCATAATATAAGACACTCTACTGCCACAACCTGAAAAACGGAGGGGACCTAGGACAGTACCTTAGGGCACTCTATTGTGGACAGGGGGAAATAATGGTTCTGATTTTTGAATGCTTGTGATCTATTTCATAGCAACCAATTTCACGACGAAAAAATTAGCATTGAATTCAGTAATTACACTGAAAACCATCATGGTAATTTACAGCAAAAACGGTAAAGTATTATTCATGACTGAAAATACTTTTTGGCTCCCCGCCCCAATAAATAATTAAAATAATTAATAAAATATTTATAAAATAATTAAATAAAATAATTAAAAAATTAATTATAATAATAATTAATAAAATAATAATAATTAATAATTAGTAATATAATAAAATTAATATAATAATAATATAATAATATAACATAATAATATAATAATATAATAATAATAATTAATATAACAATAAAAATTAATAATAATTAGTAATTAATAAAAAATAATTAAAAAATAATTAAAAAATTAAAAAAAAAAAATAATTAATAATTAATACTAAAATAATTAATTTTTGCAGCCAAGATGTTTGGCTTGTTGGGACAGTCTATGGGGAGTGTGGTATGTATGAAGGGGTGCTTGGTGGCTTCGAAACTATACATAGAACAAAAGATGATGCCACACTTGAATTTAATGATCCAAATCTGACTGTAAATGCCACTGTGGGCATAAACAATGGACTTCTTGGCTATACTGTCAGTATAAGTTTCATGGATATTGGACCACAAGCGACCCTAACTGGAGTTTTATCTTATTCAAACATTTTCTTTGAGGTAAGAACCCTGAATTGGAATATTTAGATTTTGTACTTTCGATATGTATTTGTTGTTTCTTATATCATTATAGGGAAATAAAACAAGATACAACATGTAAAATAAGATATATATAATTAACGTGCAGGGTATCCGTCTCAATCCAACAAACAGGATACCAAAATGGTATTCATTTATTACTTACACTTATTGGAAAAGAACGACATTAGTATTATTGCTTCTAGCTTATAGAAATTAATTTATTAAGGATATTACTTTTTACTTGTCAAAACTTAGTTTTTCTGGAGACATTATATCGACTTGTTGATATTTTCTGATGATCATTTTTCTATAGTGTTTATTTTTTTTTCGCGTAGGATAAAAGGCATTTATTTTTCAAAAGAATAGGCACAAATGAAGCGTGATCAATTCATAAATTAATTAGTTTAGAAACAGGACAAATGTATTGTGGACTAATTGCCTAATATTAATTCCTATTACTGCTTATACTAGGATATTTATTTTTACAGATTGAGCGAAGTAAAATCCAAACGTCAGTATTTTAATGTCAGATATCGAAACCTCAGCAAGACTTTAGTTAATGGGGGGGAGGGGGTCCCTGGTTATCAAGCAAAGAAGGAACAGTTTGGAAGGGTGTAAGGAATGGTTCCCAAACTACGGGTCACGGGTTGCGACCCACTGATGGGTCGCAAGCCAATATTGAGTAGGTTACGGTCGTGAGCAATAATATTAGTAATGCTCAGATTCTGTAGTGGCGAGTAGCGGAACTTATTTGTTCTAATTAAAATGAAAAAAAAATGTTTTGAACGACTGTTAAAATATGAAACCTGACTTAATTTTTTTTTATTACTTACATAACTACACCTGCAAGTTTTTTTTCTATTTTTCTTCATTAAAATTTCAGCATCAACTTCAGCTCTAATTACTTTCAATGACAATGAGTTTAGTATATCCAATTTATTTCTGTACTTATGTGAACCATAGCCGAGATTCCGGCCTCACATAGATATGAGCCAGCAAAGAGAAGGGAGATTTTCATGGTTTCATCAAACGGGCAAGGATAGTTATCAGCATCTGAGAGCCCGAATTTGGATAATTTTTTACAATTAAAACTATTTTCAGTGACGTATCTTCTGATAAATCAATGAGTTCTTCACTTACCTTTGTTTACAAACTAGTTGGTAAGTCGTCTTGGTATGGGTTACAAATCCAACTTAATGAATCAAATTTTTTCATCTCTTTCCCAAAATTGTCATCAAAATTATTTTTGACAGTGATAAATGAGCGGAAATTTCAGACGGTATTTTCATCTTAGGCTGCAGTTGCTTTTCAATAATAAAAGTTTCAAGTTTTTAAAACAATGATTCTTGCCATTATCAATGCAACTTTTCTAAAACATAAGCTTTTTCATAAACGCTGTAATTTTATCGTTAACTGTAAAAATGTTTGATCCTCTTGAATCTTGCAAATACAAATTGTATACGGTTAAATTGAAAAAAAAAGTTCGCCAAACGAGTGCAGCCAAGATGGCAGCTTGGCATATTGACAGCTTGGCATATGGCTGATTGGCAGCTTGAGAATGAATTAGTCATTGATGTTTACGATATTCAGTTTTTCCTTCCAAGTAAATTTTAAATTCATTACGCAGTTCCACCAATCACACCAGTACCTTTTCTTTGAATAACCAGAGAACTTCTGTATGCAGAAGAAGAGATGTATCACATCTACCCACTTCTTTGCACAGTTTTTAAAAAGTAAGGGTTTTGTTTTAATATAATTTATAATTTTCAGAGCTGTATCAAGTACTGCCTCGAAATCATCAGGTAATGTTTTGGAAACCAGTAGTTTTCTATGATGGCTACAGGGTGTTCACAAAGCATGCAGACTTTGTTTAAAAACTATCACAAAATGTTGATTGGATTTGTTTGGAGAAATGGTGGGCGTGGAAGGAGTGTTAGTTGCCTTCCGATCACTTTGACCCTTAAAAAGGGCGCTAGAACTCTCGATTTCCAGTCGAATGAGCCCCCTTTGAAGTTTATGCGACGACTCTTTCCATATGAAGTGCCTCCGGGGAAAAAAAAAAAAAAATAAAACATTGGAGCCGTATGGCCTTAACTATAGGCAACGCTATAGCGTTGCCTCTGAAACTCTTGTAACCACACTGCTATTTTTCCCATAGAACGTGCACCGTCAGTGCATATACCGACTTGTTCTTTCATAAGTGCAAATTACCACTGTAATGTGTGTTCTTTTATATGGGAATCAATCGTATCGAAAATTAAATTAATTTAATGCTTTGATCATGAAAAAATTCCAAACTTCGGATTTTTTTTTTTTTATAGTCTATAGTATGTATAGTCGTTTTTCTACTGTATAAAAAAAATCTAAAGTTTTGATTTTTTTCGAAGGTAGGTCCCAAGATTGAAATTTCATTCTAGATGGGTCGGAGCCCAGTCAACTTTGGAACTACTGGTGTAAGGAGTAAATGTCCTTTCAACCAAACGCAAAAGATGTAGCTAAATTCTTGCAAAGGACAATATAATTGAGGCAGATTCAATCTCATATGAGATTTTCTTGTTGTTCTACTTTCTTGTATTCTCTTCTCTTTACTTTACTTTCTGCTCAACTTTTACTTTTTAAGCATTTGTTTGTATCTTTTGGTCTGTTAATGTCTTTTTTATAAACTGTTTTTACTAAAGCATTTTTTATAAGGCTTGTACTTTAATTCCAAGGTGTTTTTCTTTAATTTGGTTGTCAAATTATAAATTTGGTCTAACAAATTAATGGTAATATTTTGTTTAGAACATTTTTTTAGAATAATTGTGTTATTTTTTAGAATAATTGTGATATTTTCTTTAGAATAATTTCAAAATGAAAAGTAAAGAGCCGTATTAACACACAAAATGAGTTTATAATAAGTCATGGTATACGCCAAATTTAAAATGAAAATAAAATAAAATGAGTATGAATGTTATTTGTGTTCTCGTATGAGAATAATGTTTCTCTTGTAAGAATCATTTTTACAAAAAAGTAGACTTGCTCTATCTTTTCAGTTTTTTTAGTTTTTTTAACGTATTTTTTATGTGATTGTCTGTTTCTACCTTATCTTTAATCTACAATTTTTCTTTAACTTTTTTTTCAGACCGTAATCGGTTTAAATGACCTTTCAGTGACTATGACAAAATTCGACATACTTGAAGTTGGTCATATTGATATTGTCATCGAAGGATTGGCACCTTTCAACTGGCTGGCGGAACTGGTAAGAATAATCAAACTTATCTGAGAAAAGAGCTTCGAATGTAAATTGAAAAGTAATTTGGAAGTATATATGGGCCAGACACACCTGTCTGGCCCATATATACTTATATATGGGTCATATATATGGGCCAGTATATATGGGCCAGAAAACTGTCTGACTCATGAAAACTTACTAAAAATGCATAAAAACAAGTTTTTGATGCGTTTTTAAAAGCTTTTTAGTGACCCCCCCCCCCGATCCTGGATACGGCCTTGAGTGTAAGCCATATCAAATAGCTCAGCCAAAAAGAACACCAAAGGAAAAGAAGTGGAACAAAATTTGTTTGATACAACACATAATGAAAATAAAAATATTATCAACAGAGCGTGGACACATTAAGAATACACAATCTAAAATTTTGATTTTGTTTCTGTTATTCTTAAAAAAAAAAAAGGTAACTTACTCTAATTGAGACATATTTTTCTAATTTCAGAGAATTTGCGAGGTTTTGATAAAGAACTAACACACCAACCTAATTTAGAGTATATTGGGTCTTAAAAGAGTTGTCCGTTAGACCCATCTTAGGTCCCTTCACACACGAAACCAACGATTTTCTAAGATTTTTCTTTTGGCTAAGAATTGTTTTTTTATTTGGCCAATATTTTTGGCTTATATTTAATAAATTTGGCGAAGATTTTTCTAAAAATTGTCAGAATTTCAGGCCAGGCCACATTTTCGTCGATGTTTCATGTCAAACCGTGAAAATAAATAAACAAAACTATCTAGTTAGCGAAACTAACGTTATTTTGTATATTTTTTTGTTTATTGGCATCGACCAGTATCAAAACTGAATAACTGCATGTTTAGGTCTTTCAAATAAAAATCGCTTATTTCTTAACTTTCAAATTTTCTTCTTTTTTTCGTAATTTTTCTTAATCTTAATTTTTTAATCTTATTTGTTCTTAATTGTTAGAGATATAATAATTGGTTTTGTTTCCATAAAACCAATTGAAACATTCATATTTAAATTCTACTGGAATTCTAAGATTTTAAAATAACTTAGTTTTCCTTAAAAATGTGGCTTAGAAGGTTTTGCGTAGCAAGACTTATTTTAGTTATAATTCTTGGACTGTTTCTAATCGCTGTGAATACTGCATAGGTGGAGAAAGATGGCAACAATTAGATAATATGAAGGCTTTAATAAGTTAGATGTCGAAAAGTATGGAGGGCTTATAAGAGTGGAAACTCGCGGAAATGTTGACCAATAAATATCAGCGGTATCTAGCGTTTGGCGCTACTTTGATTTTTTTTTTAGTATGGTTATAAGGAAAATTACTTTAATTGGAATTGTTAGAATTGGTGTAACAATCCGTGTCTGACCTCAATTTCTGACAGAAAAATAATTGCTAAGCTTCAAAAAAATGTCAAAAGACGCCAAATGCTAGATGGCATTGTCGTTTTATTTGTCAACATTAGCGCCAGTTTCTACCATTGTAAGTACTACGTAATTTACTGTAAGTACCTAGTAGTTACCAAGTAAGTACCGAGTACCCATATTTTTTGGTAGAAGTACCAAAGCTACCTCTTCAAGCTGTTCTTTGATGATCTAATGTTGTTCTAATGAAACTTGAATGCCTAATGAAGTTGAATGTCTAAATAATTGAAAGTTGAATGTCTAAATAATTGAATGTCTATTGCTATGACGAACAAAAGCATGTTAAAGCGTCATAAGTTTGTCACACCATAGCTTTTTTATTTTGATAAAGATAAGTTTGTGCATGTTTGCATGTACGTTAGTATACGAGTCTTGTACATGTGTATGTTTTGGTAAGCGTGTACTTAAGTAAATATGTGTGCCTATGTGCGTGCGTTCTTGGTGTGTGTGTGTCTGTTTGAGTGCATATCTGTGTGTGTGTGTGTATGAGTGAAGATGTTTGCTTGTGTGTGTAGATTTATGTTTGCATGTATAATATGTTTGTGTGGTTACCATGTTTGTAGATCATTTATTGCGTGTGTGTATGTATGTCAGTTTTTGTGCATGTGGATGTTCTTGTGAATGAGTTTCTGTGTTTGCGGCTGGTTGTGTGTGTGTGTTTTTTTGTGTGTGTGGGGGGGGGGGGGATATAGAATGTTGTGTGTTTTTATCAGTGTTGGTGTGTGTGGATCTGTAAACGTTTGTAAGTGTATGTGTTTTATGTGTGTTTCTTAACCAGCGATAAAATTAGATTACATTTGGGTAGCTCCCCCTTGTAGCAAAGCTTTCCGTTGGCAATCTTTTTATATTTGTTTTATTACATTAAAGCTTAAATCTTAGATCTAACAATTTACAATTACTTTCAAATCTGGGATTTCGAGCTTTTCGCTGTTCAAACAAATCAGCTTTTGAACATAAAATTTTATGTTATTAAATTTTATGTTATGACATAAAAACGATATTTTAACATGCTTTTGTTCCTCATAGCAATAGACATTCAATTATTTATACATTCAACTTTCAATTATTTACATATTCAACTTCATTAGACATTCAACTATCATTAGAACAACATTAAATCATCGAAGAGGCAGCTTTGGAACTTCTACCAAAGAGTGTGGGTACTTGGTACTTACTTGGTAATTACTAGGCACTTACAGTAAATTACTTGGTAATACAAGAGTAGAAACTGGCGTTAATATCGACAAATAAAACTACAATGTCTTCTACCATTTGGCATCTTTTGGCATTTTTTCAAATTCTGCAATTATTTTTCTGTCAGAAACTGAGATCAGACACTTATTGCTACACCAATTCTACCAATTCCGCCAATTAAAGTAATTTTCCTTTTAATTATACTGAAAAAATTCAAAAAAGTGCCAAACGCTAGATAGCGCTGATATTTGTTTGTCAACATTAGCGCGAGTTTCCTCTCTTATAAGTCATCCATGCTTTTCAACCTCTACCTTATTAAAGCCTTCATATTATCTAGTTATTGCCACCTCTCTCCACCTATCCAATTCTCATAGCGATTAGACACAGTCCAAGAATTATAATTAAAATAAGTATTGCTACGCAAAACCTTCTAAGCCACATTTTAAGGAAAACTAAGTTATTTTAAAACCTTAGAATTCCAGGTGCAGTAAAAATTAAATCTGAATGTTTCAATTGGTTTTGTGGAAACGAAACCAATTATTATATCTCTAAAAATTAAGATTAAGAAAAATTACGAAAAATAAAAAAAAAGAAAATTTAAAAATTAAGCAAAAAAATATTTGTTTTCAAATACCTACACATGCAGTTATTCAGTTTTGATAGTGATCGATGCCAATTAAAAAAAAAACTTAGTTTTGCTAACTAGATAGTTTTTTTTATTTATTTTCACGGTATGATATGAAACACTGACGAACATGAGGAACTGGCCTGATATTCTGACAATTCTTAGAAAAATCTTAGCCAAATGTATTAAATATAAGCCAAAAATATTGGCTTCAGATAAATTTCTGCTCTCGGCTACAGCCAAATTTGTAGCTCGCCACCACACCTATGACGAGTGGCTGTAAGACCGACCAAAAGTAAACATTCTCGAACCCACCATAATGTTGTAAATATTCGTTCTTCACACTGTCGATTCACTTTTATTATTTGCTTTCTCTTCATTAGCCCTCAGGAAATATGATTTTTTTTTTCACGAACAATTCAGTTTTGTAGTATACTTTAACAGGTAATTATGGTTGAAAACTGAGTTTTCATTTTATTTACATTATATAACTTAATTGTGTATAGGTATCGCATCAGAGGATAAGCAAAAATAAGAAACCTCCTTCTTAAAGCTTTGCGTCAGCCTCTGAAAATCTTGAATCCCTAAGTTTTTTCCATATGTCTCTACAGATTTCATATAATGTGCCTGTGTAAAAGACATCCCCTTCCCCCATGTCCTTAATGCGTGCAAATTCGTCGAGATACTTTTTGAACGGTGAGTGTAAGATTGATTATTTCTTCTTAAGTTACCAAGCATCACATCTCAAATAGTGGTAGGGGTAGGAGGCTTAATTTCACCATGCATTGCCCTATGATTTTTTTAAAATATAAGGTTGCCCAAAGCTTCTGAGTCGCTCTTAAACAGTTGGGAGAAAAAGTAAAATTTTATGGTTGATAGCAAGGGGTTGAGTCAAAATTTTATCGCACATGGCGAGGAGTTGAGGAGGAGGAAAACCTTCTAATGCAGAATAATTTCTGTTCACTTTTAGTTTTATTGATGTTTCTTTCTTTTTCAATTGAAAAAAAAAATTTAAAATTTTGATTTCTGTTCGTTAATAAACACGTTCTAAGACATCACTGGCTATTCGTGACCTTTGGTAAAAAAAAACTGAGAAAATATAATTAAATAAAACAAAAACAAGAAGAATTTCAGCCAGTAAGCGAAAAGACAAAAGCAGATATTTCAGCAAGGGCCTTCGCCAAGCCGTCTGAAGTGCTAAAAAAAAAAACCTCTAACAGAGCAGAACAAACATTGTGTTTTTTCTGATCTATTGAGTCCACGTCAAAGGGTTAGTTTTTTTTATTTTTTGAGCACTAAAGATGACTTCGAAATATTTGCGGCTGCCTTTTCGCTCTTTTTTGTCTACTGGCTGAAGTTACCATCGCTTTCTTCTTTATACTTATTTATATTTTCTCATTTTTTTTGTTTTTTGTCAAATGTTCGCTAATACATAGTTTAACGATTACTTTAAAACGACGACCACCCTCCGTGCTGGTAAGAATATGAACCACCTCAACAGAAATCACACCACCGATATTCAGACTTAGTCCAAATGAAAGGAGATCAGAGGTTAAGTTCAGAGTTTTCAGGTTTTGCACCACTCAATATTGTGCCAGAAATGGCCGAAAACGCCACTTCGCTCTGGCATAAGCTTTTTGGCTACTTAAAAAGGTCACTAAAACTTTTAAATTTCAGTCAAACAAGCCGTCTCTGTTTTCTAAGACCCAATTTCTAGAACTAGGATTTTTCGGGCTATATGGATACGACAACCCCTGGAAAAAATGCGAACAAAAAATAAACACGCAGCCATGAACTATTTTATTCGTATATTCATCTCCGGATGTACAGTTAAGGGAGGATTCCCGTTCTAAGGTGTTGGCGCGCAACGCCGACACCTTGAAATTTAGATTATGTTTTTTGTTTAATTTAGCGTTTGTGTCAGCCAAGTTCGGCACACTTGTCATTTTTGTCGGCAGTTTGTTTTTGCCCCCCCCCCCTCACTCTGAAAACCTAAGCTGCGCCCTGATCAGTTCATCGATGTACAACTTAAAAAAGTAGGTTAAACGTCTAGAAACTAAACATTGATATCAAATTTTTCTTCTTTCAGATAGTTGGGACTGTTGTAAACACAGTCAAAGGAGTGGTCAAAGAAATACTAGAAGGCCCAATGAGGAGGATTATAGAATGGGCAATAAATGAATACGTCCAGTCTATATTGAACCCCTCATCGATCGCCATCGAAGCTATACGTTTGGCATTATAGATGTTGTGTATGTGGTTTAGGTTTAGTGAAAAGTAGGCTAGTATTAAATTTCTAATGGCGTGTTACATATATATATATATATATATATATATATATATATATATATATATATATATATATATATATATATATATATATATATATATATATATATATATATATATATATATATATATATATATATATATATATATATATATATATATATAAGATTCAATATAAACCGCCTGGATTGTTTGTGAGATAGTTTTAATTACCGGTTAGGGTCGGAATCAGGTTTGGGTAATATCAGAATTTTTCAAAATATCAGTATCATGACCTCCAATTTCGACATTTTGGGACTATTTGTCGCTGTCATATATTCTTTCCCTTTTCTAAAACACTTTTTTGGAAACGAAAGTTGACAAGAAGGGTAGGGGGCCCTCTTTTTTTACTTAACATTTATCATAGGAACAGGAGAATTCTCGCTGGATCAAATTTGCCGGAAATTTTGTCTTATATGTCAACTGTGGAATAGTACGAATGGTAACAAAGATTATTCCTTTTTTAGCATAATATTGCCGTTCCGTAGCAAAAAGCAGCTAATAAATTCGAGTTCTAGAAGCCAATCCTCTCCTCCAAAAGACAAGAGGAGCACATCCTTCCCAAAAATGCTAAACTTGAGATACTTCATTGAAAATACAAGCTATAAGAGACAAAAACATAATTACCCTCCCCATCTAGGTAGGGAAGAACGGGGTGGACCCGTGCGCAACGTTTTGAGACAGCAAATCTTCAGAGCCATTGTTTTTTTCCACTTCTGATCTCATCATAAAATGCGTATCCGTTAAGACTACCATCAATTTTGTTTTTAGATTTTTCTCCAAATAGGGGAAATATTTAATTTTTTCATTTTTTTTTCAATTTTCCGAAAAAAAACCTACCCAAGGTGTTGGATTATGTGAATAGTTCAAACAACATACTAAAAAATGGTTTTTGACGTCTTCTTTTCAAATACGCATACAAAAAAAAAATACTATAAAAACTAAAAGGCAGGACTTCAGCTATATAAAATGACAATAAAATTTCAAATACGAATATCGCTTGTAATATTTTATTCTTCCTTGAAAAATCAAATCTCAAACGTCTAAAACCATAATGTTGTTACGATTAAATTAGAAACCTGGAACCATACAGAGAAAGCTAACTCCGTAACATGAAACATTGAGGTAATCGCTTTTGCTCATTAGAGTTGACAGAACTCTTTTATGGTTGGTTTGGCATCGGTGATTTTCTTAATAAAGTCTTAATTCCCGTCCGACACAATTTTTGACTATAAGACCGTTTGTAATATTTTATTCTTATTTTAAAAACAATTGAAAATTAAAATCAAATTTCAAACGTCTAAAACCATTTTTTTGGTACGATTACCCTGGCAAAAAAGAAAAATAAAGAGAAATATCACGACTTCCCATGCAAAAAATAGGTCCACGCTTTTTCTAATAATAGTGGAAAGCAATCTACTTTTTTTAGGTTTGGCATCGGTGATTCTCAGAATTCAGTCTTAATGCACGCCCAACACAATTTTTGAAGAGAATAAGGGTATTTTACGAAATTTTCATAAATTTGTTATCAGTATAAACTTTTACCATTAAAACTAGCCAAAATAAGTTACCATTCCTGAATTACCTTCAGATGGCAATTCTTCCTCACTAGACGGCTTATTTTTGTTTTGTATCCGAAACGTATTTTGAAATTTTCGATTGCTATGGACTGGACTCCGTTTGCAGCCATGATAACAGCTATCTTCACTTATAACAACAAAATTCATTTCACGAATGCAACTCTACTGAAGTAAAGATAACAAGGTCAAACCATATCTCTTTAAAAATTCGAAAACACTGCTGCATATAGGTAGCTATTTTCATGATAGTTAGGCAGAAAGAATAATGTGATTTTGATCTTTCATGAGCATAGAGATCAAGGCATTGTTTTATGGCATGAAACGATTCGAATTCAAGTGTCGTATAGACTGCTATGGAAAATAATTTTGACCTGAAAAAGTAGGTCATGCCAAGTAAAATAAACCGATCAAACTGAAAATAGCCAAATTGCAAGCCACGAGCCCGTGGGAAAAATTTTTACAACGAGTAACCGTCAAAATAACCCAGTTTGGCATAACCACAGTTCATATAATTATCCGTCAAAATAGTCAAAGAGTAACTGTCAAAATAACCAAGTTTGGCATAACATAGGCCAATACGGCAATGCTGATGTATACCTAGATGCAAACTGACGTGTCTAAAATTTTTACACCAGTAACCGTCAAAATAACCCAGTTTGGCATAATCTAGGCCAATACGGCAATGCTGATGTATATCTAGATGCAAACTGACTTGTCTAAAATTTTTACACCAGTAACCGTCAAAATAACCCAGTTTGGCATAACCACAGTTCATATAATTCATATAATTTCATATAATATATGATTGGATAATTATATGAACTGTGGGCATAACATACGCCAATACGGCAATGCTAATGTATATCTAAATACAAACTGACGTGTCTAAAATTTGTTTATATGCATTTTTGTTAATTTTTTACTGGTCGGACAAAATTTTCAGGGTGTCAAACCTCGTAGCCTCCCCCCCTCCCTGGATACGGCTTTGATGTCATGTGTTTTCATTCCTAAGGAAAGTTGTTCTTGAGAAAAGTGTGTGAGATGAAGATCCCATGGAAGGAGAAAAAGAGAAAAAATGACATTCGACCAACTGAGAAATCAATTAATCCTCTGTAAATAGTATAAAATAATCTTTGGAGATACAACGTTATGTTTTTTATTTTATTTTTATCAAATATAAAAAAATGACAAAGATAAATAAACAAGTCATTTAATCCACTGAAAAAAGTCACATTTAGCCTGAGGATCGCCAGCATGTCCCTCCCCTCTTGGACATACCCAGAATTGGCGGCCATAATTAGCTCCTTTCTTCTTGACAGTCCTTAAGAGGCATGACTCCGTATGTCCTTTACACTTTGGTGGTTTTGGAGGACCTTTTAGTACCTTTTTCCAAGCAGTTATTGTCTCCTGTAAAAAAAGAAAAAGAAAAAAAAGCTAGTACATGTCTCACCAAAAACTATTAAGCTTTTTTTTCCAATGACATTTAATTATAAATTCTATCGTAAAACTTTAGAAGCTGAGAATAGAGAAAAACTGGGTGACCAATTTCAATCCACCAGCTAATACCACTGATCTTATCAAGGACCATCATAGGCAGCACATTAAACGGGAGGGATGTTTGTTGCTCCCGCAACATTTTTGTTAACGAAGCCGACCAAAGGTTGCTGCAACACTTCACGCTGCCCAAGTTTCATAATCCTGATTCTATTTCCCTGCTTGCAAACACCATTCAATGCCCATGAGGGAATCTTAATACCGTAAACACTAAAATTACAACGTAGAAACACCGTGGGTAAAATTTTAATCAAAACAGTGCGGAATCAAGTTAAGTTCAGTTTACGACAAACAAAAATTACCATAAACAAAAAAGGAGCTACCCTCTTAAACCCCTAAAGACCCAACTACCATTGCACATTACAGAGCAGGTGGTGTTAAAGAAACTGCGACCCTGCTAGTTTGATGTACTGCTAATTAGCTGAACTACTTTGAGCTAGGGTATACGAAAGGATTTTAAATTATAAGTATATCCTCTGTGTTTATTATCCATAAACTAATAACTCCAGAAAACGAATAATACAGTCCTCTCCCTTCTACCCTATTAATATCTATATTGTTGTGATTTCCCATATAAATTCTATATTTCCCATCTAATTAACCAGCCTTTTGGTTATTTCCCAATTTGCCTTCTTTTAGTCTGTCAGAAATAAATCTTTCTGGAGGTGCATGTGAAGAGTTAATTTTCTTTAGATCTCAGAAAACCGGTTTCATAGCAAAAAAGACAATTGGCGGGTGATAGAATGCATTGGACTTGTATAATTCGCACATTAGGGGGTGTAGATGAGGTTAGGTTAGGGGCACTGTCCGAATACTTTACCAACACCCCTCACCCCCTAATTTGCCAATATATAGTCCAAATTATATTATCATATAAATTAAAGGTTATATAAAGGTTATATTTCAATAGGATCAACCTAATTTTATTTCTTGGGTGTGTTTCGTTTAATTAACAAGTACATTCATACCCGATTTTCAAATGAAAAGTTTTAATTTATGAGAATCTTATATCAGAAGATAACTTGGACATACATAATTATGCCTAGCAGTCACCCTTACTTTGGGTTTAATTCCAGAATTTTTCTGTTTTTAAAAAAATTGGACAGAGGGCTATTATTTCATTCCTCTATCCAAAAAAAAGAACAGGTAAATTATACAAAACATATAAGAAAGGGGAAAGCCCTTTTAAGAAAAAAGTTTCACTTTGCGAGAATCATACATCAGGAGATTGCTCGGAAACACACAATAATGTGTAGTAGATACCCTACCTTGCGTTTAAAAACAACAACCACATATAGAATAGTTTAAATGGGCTCCTCACTTATCCTCATCAGTTCAAATATTTTATCACCATCTTTTTTTGCTTAAAAATTTTAGAAAAAACACTTTATTTCAAAGATAATGTAGACTACCTACTACAAGAACACAAATTTTGTCTTTGACAACCCACGGTTTTTCAAAGTTTGTCAAGAACACAAAGTATTTCAAAGGGTATGCAACCACAAGTACATAAAGTTTGTCTTAGCATTCCTCAGAGCAACACGAAATTTTCTGTTTTTTTTGGGAGGTACAGACTGGGGTTTCAGTTCACTGATGATATACATTCTAGAGCAAGTGAAAACTAGATTTTGTCTGAATAGAAGCTGTAGATTTAAAAATTCTCAATGTATATACTTAACAAAGACAGAGACAATTACGTTTACAATAGCACTTTACTTGACAATAGTATATACATCTTGAACCTCTTTATTCCTCTATAGCTCTTTACCTCTATATATCTCTTCAAGTCAAACAATCTTTGTTTAAAGTTAAAATCACGTTTGAAGAATCGAAGGACGTTTTTTCGAACTTATCGAAAAAAGAATATCAAGTTTTTTTTGAGGGCATAAACAGGAAGCTTTTACTTGCTTCAAACACGATTTTACTGGTTGAAATAAATTTCTCAGGGACGTAAATGGAAAAATCATCCGTGCCATAGAAGCTTCAGAGGAGTTAAAGATGTATTAAATAGCCAATCGTCGTCGGTTGATTAATTGGGAGATTGAATCGAAATTTTCTGAGAAATTTTAATATGGAGGGGGGGGGGAGGGCTTGACAGGACTTAGAAATTTGTGTTTTGGGAATGGAGACAAAATACTTTCCCTTATCCTCAATAAACATTATACGCTGCGGTTTTATTCCTTCTTTAATGCCGTCTTGGGAATATTTTCATCAACACAAATAAAATCAATAGGCTACCATCTCACCAGCACCATCTTATAGGTAAAAGAACACCCAGTTTTTCATAGCATTTCTTGGTAAAATGCTAAGTTTTCAGCAGTTTTGGTAGCAGTTAGGTGACTCATTAGTGACATCTATTTTGGATCATCCAATAATTAGATGGCGATACTGTTTAAAAGTGTCAATTAAAAATTCTCAGTTTATACACAGTGTATAATACACACAACAACATTGTGTGATTTTTTTTATTTTCAGCAGATCGTAAGCCAAAGCCATGTTTTGAAATGCTGATCAATCAATCAATTGATCAATTTTAGCTACTACATTTGATAGCTAATACATTCCATTATAATATTATTATATTCCATTATTCCATTATTAACTTTTCAAATTCAATTCTTATATTTAATTAATTAGAAATTCAATCAAAATCATACACTAATATTTGAATGAATACAACGGATCAATTCGGTAAATACAATTCTGCATTCTTGTTCGATATAATATATATGAACCATTTTACGTAAAAAAAAAGAAAATTCCTTTTATAGAAATCACAGGCATGTATACATCAACACATTTTCTCAACCGAAAATAGTTAAAAGTGACAGTTTATGTCCTAGTAGCGCATTTTCAGTTTTCCAGATTGACGAAAAGGGAGAAAAGAATTTATTATATATTTAACGTAATATTATTTATATTTAAGTTTGGTACCTTTTGCTCTGATTTCATAAAAACTGTACAGTTTATGTAAGCAATACCATTTCCTGTTTTTTCAGCATATCATCAAATTTGGTACAAATTTTTGCGCAACAAACTGGTGTATTGAAGTTACTCAAATTGACTTGTTGTTTAAGGCTATTCTTACACTTTATTTATTATTTTTTACGTGATATTTTAACTGTTTTTTTTTCTATTTTGATCTGTTCTTCGGGATTATTTTATCTGAGTTATTTAGTCTACATGTGTACTGTAAGCCGGAAATTTTTATTGACCCGAAGAACAGTGCTGTCTTTTTCGTATCTCTCGTTTTGACTGGCTAAGTCTCGTGGACATTTAAATCCAAGTAAAATAAAACTTACACTACGGTGGCAGCGGTAGCTTCTAGTAGAGATCGAACCACGGCCCATAGTACCCAAAAATTAAAAAATGTTTTTTTCAAAAACTGACTAAGAAATGGTAACTATTATATCGATTAGTCTTAATGGTAAAATGTTATTTCAAAAAGAAATTTTTGGGAATTTTGAAAAATAGCCTGAAATTTTGCAAAATGGCGTTGGATCGAACCAAAATGTACACCACTTGAATCATCAAAACTGAAAACCCTAAACAGAAAACTTAAACAGAACCCTAAACAGAAAACGTCCCCTGGCTTGAGTAACAAGAAAAATTACTTTTTTTGTATGGGTAGCACTGATGTACCCTCTTTTTTTCTTTTTTTATCCATTTCTAGTTTGGCATTGAAACATTATTGGAAGAGGTTCATTCGAAAAGAAATTGCTGTATCTACTTGCTTTTGTAAGTACCAAAACATAACGTTAAAAATAAATCGATTTTTTTGGCAAAAAACTGCATCTTCATATGCAAGATGATGTATGACGTCATAATCGTAGGCTACAACCATAGTTGACGTTATAGTAAAACTATATGATAACGTTAGTTGCAATGACGACATGTAACAATATAAAATGCTGGCAGGTCACCTTAACACCTTAACAGTTAGTTAAAACAGTTAGTAAAAGTCACCTTAACAGTTAAAGTTGGTAATTCCTGAGACCATCTTGCATTAAGGTTAACCAATAATTCAAAAGGAAGCAAGGTTTTACAGGCAAGTGGCTAAGGCACCTCCCCCCCCCCATCAAAAGAGATTATCTTCTTCATCTTCTTCATAATTTCCTTCATAAATTCTTCTTCATAATTTAACGACATTACAATATAAGTTATATTTTTCTTGCTCTTTTAATAATTTTGCGAAGTAAAAATATTTGACGTCAAGAATGCTATAAAGGGGCCTAAACATTTGTTCAATAGCCACACCTTCTTTAGAATATTTTCCTTAAGAAATACATAAAGCTATTACAACAAATTCTAGAATTCTGAGAATTATATAATTATGAATCATTTAGCATTTTTTAATTTCACAGAAATTGCACAAGTTAGATAATCAATAACATTTCCCTTTTTTATGGGCTTAACACCAAAACTGAGATAAATTTCGAATTAATAAACTGGCCAATTGAATTTAAGCTTAATTTAAATCTTTATTCTTATACTTGTTAGGATTTTTATCTTATTCATTAAGATATACTTTTTATCCTATTCATTGTTATTATTAATTAAAAAAAACTTTCCAAAAAATAAGTTTTTCAAAGAAAAGTAAAGGCCATTTTAAACTTTAGCTCAGGAGATACAAATACCTGTTAAAATTCAAACTCAAAATGACCAGAAATTACTATAAAAGAATAAATGAAACCCAAAAAGAACAGAAATTAAATAAACAATCATAGCAAAAAACATCCAACAAGTAATAATATAAATAAATAGATAGATCTTAAAGCAAGTAATGCTTAGATTGAATATGAAAATCAAGCTTAAAACGAAAACAAATATTTTGCTATTAAAGTATAAATGAAACTTAAAAACGAACAGAAATTAAATAAACAATCAATGCGAACAAACATACAATATACGATATACAATATCGTATATTAATGTAAATGAATAAATAAATCTTAAAACGAGTGAAACTTAAATTGAATATGCAAATCAAGTTTGAATCGAATAAAAATAACTACAAACAAGAGTTTGGGTATCGCTTCAGTGCAGGAGCCTAAAACCTACTGCGTCATTGGCGCTTTAATGAAATCAATTCTTTGAAATGTTTTAACTTTTGTAACTTTAAGAAATAAAAAATTAGTTAAGATTTAAAGGAATAAATATCAGCACATGTATATTAGATTGACAATGCACATTTTCTTTCAGTAGATTCATTTCAATTTTTTTTTCAGTAAAGTACAAATGATATTCTGGCTTTTAGAAAGCATAGGGGTTTTGAAACCTACTCACATTAATTTATGCTCGTTACTCTAATATTCATTTTAATTTTTGTTCGTTTCGGGTTTCATTTATTTATTAATACTTATTTGGGGTAGTTGTATGCTTGGTAGATTATATGATAGTCCGGACGCCAGGTGTTGAAAATGTGAATCATACCACGACGGAATGGGGCTGCTACGAGAATTAGCATACCCTCCACCCCCTAAATTGACCATGCGGATTCAAAAATACCAATGGCACTTGCTTGCGAGTGGTGGAACACTCTGAAACTTGGCATTTTATTATACTTTGGAGTTTCATGCAAGAAAATGCATGTTCCACAAAGTTTGAGGTACAGTTTTCTGCTCAAATAGAAATGCCTAGAAGCCATAGAATGTATTCATAACAAACTAACACGATTAGTTAGAAAAAATGGCAGAGTTAAAAAAACATGGCAAAACTATATGAGTCTTGAACAGTCTTGGAAAGTATAAACAAAATCAAATTGAATATTGTATATATGATTATATTAATTTTTGAAAGATCCATCAGTTCAAGATTTTTTTTTTTCACTGTAATTTTTATTTTCATTTCAATGCTGTAAGAACTCGAAAAGAATAAATTTTTAATATACGAATAATTTGTTTTCAGTGAAGCACCAATGAAGCAGAAGGCTTTTGGTTTTTACAGTTAAAGAAGGGGGCAGTATCCAAATTTTGTTTTTAGTGAAACTATATTTGTATTGACCAATCTTTAAAAGAACTAATAAATTAAACTGAATATTTGATGCATAATGATACTACTTGCTAAAAGCTCATCAGTTCAAAATTTTACTGTAATTTTAATATTTATTTTCAATATTAAGTACAAAAGAAAACATTTGTAATATAATTTGTTTTCAGTAAAGCGCCAATGACGCAGTAGGTTTTAGGCTTTTGCAGTGAGGCGATACGCAAAATCTTGTTTGTAGTTATTTTTATTCGATTCGAACTTGATTTGCATATTCAATTTAAGTTTCACTCGTTTTAAGATTTATTTATTCATTTACATTAACATATATAGTATGTTTGTTCGCATTGATTGTTTATCTAATTTCTGTTCGTGTTAAGTTTCATTTATACTTTAGTAGCAAAATATTTGTTTTCGTTTTAAGCTTGATTTTCATATTTAATCTAAGCATTACTCGCTTTAAGATCTATTTATTCATTTATATTATTACTTGTTGTGCTTTTTGCTATGATTGTTTATTTAATTTCTGTTCGTTTTGGGTTTCATTTATTCTTTAATAGTAATTTCTGGTCGTTTTTTGTTTGAATTTTTACATGTATTTGTATATACAGAGCTAAATTTTAAAATTGCCTTTAATTTTATTTGAAAAAATTATTTTTCGTAAAGTTTTTTTTTATTAATTTTTGTTCGTTTTTGATTTCAAAAAGTTTCAAGTTTTTATGGAATGGGGGGGGGGGGGGTTACTTACTGTCAAATTATTCTTTAATTTAAAAAAATGATCTAGAACTTTAAATTTAAATCGAAAGAGGCTTTTTTTCAAAGTCTATACGATTACCTCTTTGATAAAAACCTTATATATGAACAATAGACAGCTTGCATAACTTGTGGACAGCAATTGACAACAATGAATGGATTGAAAAAAATAGCTCCAATAAGGGGGTTCAGACCATTTCACTTACTGACACAAAGGCATCACAACTGTTTGGAATTGACCTTAATAGGATTTTGTGTGCCAAAGCAATTTTGCATCTATCACAGAGTATGTATTTTAACCTTATAATTGGATATTTATAATGGATTTCCTATGTTCTTCCCATACAAAACCCCTTCCCATAAGTTATAAACCCCCCTTAATAAGTTATGCCCCACGACATAAATTAAAACGCCTACACCCAGGCCCTGGTGGGCTGTGTCGACCCCAGAGTTTTTTTGTTCTCAGAATTCTGAACTATTTTAACAAAAGGTCTATCTCAAATTTTTTATCGGATGCATTTAGGGCTTGGAGGAGGGGGGGGGGGCTAGGTACCATCCAATCTCTTTTTAATCTTAAAAATTGAACAAGAACTTTCAATTTTCAGTCAAATGAGCCCTCTCTAAAGTTTAGACGAGCATCCCTTTCATAAGAAATAATGGGAAGGATTCGGAGAATCCTTAAATTAAAAACTTTGCCCCGAGGGCTGTGGGGGAGTTGTCATCCTCACAAACCAAATTTCCAGAACTTAAAACTACGTTTAATAAAATGGCTGTCTAAAAATTTTTATTAGATGTGTTTGGGGAAAAGGTGGGCGTGAGAGGGGGGTTAGTTGCCCACAAACCACTTTTGACTAATAAAAAGGGCACTAGCCCTTTGAATTTTCAGACGAATCAGTCTTTTATTAAGTTTGGACGACACCGCCTTCTATAAAAACCTTATATGCCCCCAGGGTATAACTTAAAACCCTTGCCTTGAGGGTTGTGGGGGAGTGTCCTCTCCCCTGGATCTGCCACTGCCTTACACTCTCTGTTTCTTTCCTTGTTAGGGAGGAGAGCAGATGCCTAATAGGTGTGTGCTAATACCAAAACATTTTAACTCTCATCTGACCTTCAGGTATAAACAGAATTAGTTCAAAGGATGGGGTGGGGAAAAAGGGCGTGTGGGTTTTTTTTTGCCCTTCGATCAATTTTGACTCTTAAGACCTGGACTAGAATTCCAATTGCTAATCAAATAAGCCATTTTTGACGTTAATGCGAGAATCCCGTTCTACCCCCGGGCCCTATGGGATTTTTTTGGCACCGGGGTTTTCTTACTTAACCTTTCAACTATTTTTAACAGAATGTTATTTTTAATCGTGGCAGATAAAGCAGCTCTGGGGAGAAAGTATACAAAATGTTGAAGCTATATAAGATTTATTCATTTATTCATATAATAATTAACAAACAATATATAAGGCTATCCTCCCATTTGCGCTATAAATGGGAGGATATTAGGGGGTCGGGTTTAACCCGAAGGGGTGGGCGGACGGGGCTGGATGTGCACAACCTTCCCGTTGGTGGCCCTGTTTTCACTAATCTTAGGGCACAACTAAAAAACAATAAAACATTGAAACCTTATTGCCCTTATGACATTTAGTTTTCTATTGTCTAAAACATAGTAACATAAGAAAATTAATCTAAAAAACTAAAATAACTTTACACAAGAGATAACCATTCACAAGCAGTATATAGAGCTATCCTGCCATTTGTGCTGCAAATGCGAGGATATTACGGGGTTGGACAGACCTATCCTCCCATTTGCACTCCAATCACTTTTGACTGTTAAAAAGGTTACTATCCCTTTGAATTTCAAATTGAATGAGCATTTTTTGAAGTTTCTATGACAACACCTTCTATAAAAACCTTATATGCCCCCAGGGCATTACTTAAAACCCTTGCCCTGAGGGTTGTGGGGGATTGTCTCCCTCAAAAATATGTTTTATCTCTGAAAATCAACTACGCTGAACAAAATGGCTATCTCAAAATTTTGATTGGATGTCTTTGGGGAATGATGGGCGTGGGGGGGGGCTAGTTGCCCTCCAATCACTTTCGACTATTAAAAGAGCACTATCCCTTTGAATTTACAATCGAATGAGCCTTTTTTGAAGTTTCTACGACAACGCCTTCTATAAAACCATATCTTAAAACCATTGCCCTGAAGGTTCTGGGGGAGTGTCCTCCTCAAAAACATATTTTCTATCTGGAAATCAACTACGCTGAACAAAATGGCTATCTCAAAATTTTGATTGGATGTGTTTAGGGAAATGATGGGCGTGGGGGGGCTAGTTGCACCCCAATCACTTTCGAATATTAAAAAGGGCACTAGCCCTTTAATTTCCAATCGAATGAGCATGTTTTGAAGTTTATATGACAACGCCTTCTATAAAAACCTTATATGCCCCCCCCCCCCGGGCATAACTTAAAACCCTTGCCCGGAGGGGTGTGGGGGAGTATTCTTCTCAAAAATATATTTTCTATCTGGAAATCAACTAAGCTGAATAAAATGGCTATCTCAAAATTTTGCTTGGATGTGTTTTGGGGAATGATGGGCGGGGGGGGGGGGCTAGTTGCCCTTTGAATGATTTGACTATTAAAAAGGCCACTAGCCCTTTGAATTTCCAGTCGAATGAGCCTTTTTTGAAGTTTTTACGACAACACCTTCTATAAAAACCTAATATACCCCCAGGGCATAACTTAAAACCCTTGCCTTGAGGGTTGTTGGGGAGTGTCCTCCTCAAAAACAGTTGCCCTCCAATCATTTTCGACTATTAAAAAGGGCACTAGCCCTTTAAATTCCAATAGAATGAGCCTGTTTTGAAGTTTCTACGACAACGCCTTCTATAAAAACCTTATATGACCCCAGGGCATAACTTAAAACCCTTGCCCTGAGGGTTGTGGGGGAGTGTCATCCTCAAAAATATATTATCTATCTGGAAATCAACTACGCTGAACAAAATGGCTATCTGAAAATTTTGATTGGATGTGTTTGGGGAAATTAGGGGCGTGGGGGGGGAGGGGGCTAGTTACACTCCAATCACTTTCGACTATTAAAAAGGGCACTAGCTCTTGAATTTCCAATCGAATGAGCCTGTTTTGAAGTTTATACGACAACGCCTTCTATAAAAACCTTATATGCCCCCAGGGCATAACTTAAAACCCTTGCCCTGATGGTTGTGGGGGAGTATCCTCCTCAAATATATATTTTTTATCTTGAAATCACCTACGCTGAACAAAATGGCTATCTCAAAATTTTGATTGGATGTGTTTGGGGGACTGATGGGCGTGGGGGGGGGGGGGCTAGTTGCCGTCCAAACATTTTCGACTATTAAAAAGGGCACTAGAGCCTCTCGATTTCCAATCGAATGAGCCCCCTTTGAAGCTTCTACGACGACCCCTTCCATATGAAGTGCCTCTGGAAAAAAATAATAAATAATAATAAAGCATTGGAGCCGTATGGCCTTTACTATAGGCAACACTACAGCGTTGCCTCTGATATTATACTATATTGTTGCATTATTTTATGATAGTACCATTTTACACCATTATAATTATGTTATTTTATTACTTCTTGCATCGTATTTTGACACTTAAATCCTGACAAAGTAAACACACATGTTATAAAAATTCGAACAATAACATAATCAAAAAAGAGTTTTTCGGATAAATAACTAACAACCCAGACCCCTTGAACAAAATGCCACGGGTTTCCCAATGACATTCTAAAATTATAAAATAAATTATACGATTTATGCTCTTTTGAGGATTTTTGAAGTGGAAGCGCAGCGAAGTTGAGAAAGGTGTATTTTTTAGGGGTTAAAGATGTATTGAATAGCCAAATTGTGTTTTGCAAAGGCAAGTAAGCAAGGTAAGCTCATTAAGCAAGAACAACCGCATTGGGATGCAAATTTGTTTTCAGCGTCTCTACCTCAAATGAAGACTCTATACCGTGCTAGGTCCCCTTCAGGTCCCCTTCAGGAACCTTCAGTTCCCCTTCAGGTACCTTCAGGTCCCCCTGACCTCAAAGTTTTATTCTGAGAGTATTTCTCAGTGTTACATTTCCTTCATATAGCACACAAGTTTTTGTTTATTTTTAAGTTTATTTGGAATTAAATTTCAAGTAAAATTGAGAAAATTCAGTGGTATGACTCAAGGGGTTACATAATAATGATGAAGAAGATGTTGCTTACTTGCGACGATGATGGGGATACAACATCTTCTATTGCTTCTTTAGTTGTCCTCTTTTCTTCTATAGCTGCAGAAACAATACACTCTTCTTCTTTGTAATTTTCGTCTTCTTCTTTTATGCTTTTCTTTTGTGTCAGCTTTTCCTTCATTACAAAACTAAGCATTGTCTGTTGTCCATTGAATGTCCGTTTTATACCACGAGGATTTTCCTTCATCTTTTCGGACTTTGGGACTTGTATAAACGCCTTTTCTACTTTACTAAAAAATCCCATTAGTTTCTGTTGTCTTCCAGAAAATTCCTTGTAGAACTTAGAACATGAGCTGGGTAGATTTTTTGCAGGGATTGGTCTAGCGTTAAACTTCGCTTCCACGGGACAATGGTCACTTCCCATGACTTCAGGTCTAATATCACAATGAGTGCAAAATTTTGCAAATTCGCTATCGCATACTATATAGTCAATCCGTGTACCATAATTATTGCTTCTTGCATTAATAAAAGTATTCCAGCATGTATAAGCGCGCTCGCGTCCTGGACTGAATTTTCGAAAAAGATCAACAAAATATGGTTGGTCATTTTTTTCTTTCAAAATTTCACTTAACCACTTTCGACTCGGGTTATCCTCAAACTCCTATAAATGAAAATTATAAAATAAAGAAATTAAAAATCAACTAAATAAATAAAATAAAAATATTTTTTCGATTTATTATACATTTATTATATATTATATTTTATCATAATTGTATATTATTTTATTGTATGTTATAACTTTATTTTTATTATTATATATTATCATTATTATTATATATTTTATATATTATACATCTATTATAAATTTATGTATTTCTCCCACAATACAGAAAGCTGTCACTTGTCAGACATAAATACAAATAATAAAACACATGGAGTAATTATACAACCAAACAAAACAAACACAATCAACACATCATATTTTGATGTGTTCACGTTTATACTAGTAAAAATCACAACTGAAAACTAATCACTACTGATTAGTAATTATTTAAAGTAACGAATGATAATTAAATTAAATTAGTGATTTTAATTTAAAAGTGATTCTAGTTGGTAATCATCACAGCTGGTAAATATCACTAATGAGCTCTTTAATTGTTCACAATTTTCAGAACATACAACATTATTTGGTCTTTTGTTTCCGAGAAGTTTTTTGATCGAAAGTTAGGTTTTATTGTTGTTTTTTTTTTTTTTTTTTGTTCTATTTTGCTGAGGACTAATATTTTAAGAAAACAAATTTTTTTTAGAAAACAAATTTTTTAATTCAATGTTTTTTTATTAAAATATTTGTTTTTGTTTTAAAACTATCTTCGTAAAATGTTAAGACCTTTACCAGCCTCAGCAGCGCGAGAACATATAAGAGAAGACAAAGATCCGGAAGCAAAATACCAAAGACAAGAGACCATCGAAGTTCCACAAAAGCAATATACTCAAATTTGCAGTCAAGCTCTTGTTGGAGCTTCAAAAAAACGGGAGAGTACAAATTAAATCTTCCACTAAAGAGAAGCTTGAAAATCGTCTAGAAAAAGATCTATATCACACCAAATGAATCCATGGTTTTTATTGTCCATCATCAAGTAAACAATCACAAAGATGGAGTAGAAAGAAATAGATAAGGAAAAAAAACTCACACACACTCAGTGCCACTAGTGAGGCGCGGTACACAGTGTAGTACGGATCTAATGTGCGCCTGAATTGGCTAATTCAGTCTTTAACTGCTTCAAAGAGTCTGCTATTTTCTACTTTTCTGAAACTCGCAAGTTTTTCATCCATGGGGGAAGATTCAGTAGATATTTTCCCTATTTGAAAAACGTTGAACAGATCGTGCGTTTATCCTTATCAGACTTAATTGTCCAGAAAGGGAAAACCACAAGAACATGTGGCAAGCGCAATAGAACCTTGCTAGGACAAGGCGATTGTACATACGTTTACACCATACCAGCATACCATACCCCTTACGAACTTTCTCAGAGAAATTCGAGATAAGTAGTTTGCGCGTAGTATAATATCTGATGCAATCGGTAGGCCAAGATATGTCAGCTGTTCAGCAGAAGCCACCTCTGTATCACCAAAACGAGCGGTAACCGAACCAGGCTCTATAGCTTTACGGCTAAATACTATAATATCATTTTTTGATGGGTTGAAGGCTAAGCCTATCTTCTCATATTGCACGTTCAGAATACGATAATTATTTTCAATCTGCGACACGTACCTGCTAATATTAAAAATGTCATCAGCATAGTTGACAAGTGAAATGTCAATACCATCATAAATGCAACATATCTAAGACGACTGCTGAGTTCAATAATGCCGTCATTATACAGTGGGGGCGATGTGATTGCTCCCTGTCGAATACTTTTCCGTACGGGAATCACTTCATTGGAGACTTTTGGACAATGATGACCCTGTAGCACCTTAATTTTCACTTTCAGATTACTATACAATTTTCTTAAAACAACAATAATAGAGCGATTAACATCACGCTTAGAAGCAGAAAGCAAAATTTGTGCGTGAATACCCGAGTCGAAAGCTTGTCGGACATCATGTCCCGCAAAATGTAGTGTTTCATCAGACTCATGGGAATCAAGCAGAAGGTTTGCAATTAGACAATGTACATGTTCACGACTAACACCCTTTTTAAATTCGAACTGGGAATCTGGGGAACTACATACTTCATTAATCTGGTCAATGAAGAGGAGCTCAATAACCGGCACGACGGTTATTGACCGATATGCAGAGCAAGTTCTTGGATCTTTTCCCTTTTTAATCACGGGCGTTATTAGGCCAACGCAGAAAATATCGGGAAGATATCGGATAATATAAAAAATATTATCTGGTACAAAAAAGCTAGATTTTGAAATAATAAATCACTACTGAAAACTAGGTTAATGCCACAAATGTGATCAGCACCTGTTGAATACTTCTTTTTTAATTTTTGCACTAAATACCGAATCTGTGAAACCGACACAACAAAGCCTATATTATTCAAAGTGCACTGTAAATGGGAATATAGTTCTTTTTCATATTTAATTTCTAGCTCAGGGTTGGGCGGAGAAAATTCAAAGCTAAAGAGCGAGTTCCACTCAGTTTCCGAGGGTTGGGTTTTTTCGTGGTTGCACTTCTCACTTTTTTTTTACAACCTTCCAAACCCTCTGTGGGTTGTCTTTAAGTGATTCAGAATGCTTATCTATAAGATCAGCTTGATGTTTTGAAAAGCACTTTCCAAATTTGCGCTTAGTTTCCAGTCTGATAGCATTAACAATACCAACATGGGGACGTCCATATTCGTTCCAAACCCGGCACCAGAGCTTTGCACGATCGCAGGCCGCGACTGGTTCGGGATTCTGTGATCAGTTCGGAACCTCACTGCCAATTCACACTCGGCGGGAGGGGACAGCAGCATTTTCAGTGCATTGCAGGGCGTGAGTTATTTCTGCACAATAGGTATTAAGTAGAATGTGTTATTCATTCTCAGGGGTTGTGGATTGCTGCTGTAGTAGAAGGAAAGAGACTTTGATTTTTTTTAAGACACTATCATAGACCGACTTATAAAGCTGCACATCAACTTTGCCCCAGTCAGTTTTCACCTTCCATTGTTTGGCTGGCTTGAGAGCAGGTTCGAGAAGTTTGTTGATATCTAGGGTGCTCGAAATCGGAAGATGGTCAGAAACATTGATACCGGTAATGACATGACAAGGATTTCTTGCGGTGCCACCAGTAGAACATAATATAAAGTCCAGACCTGAGACGGAGCCAGAGTTGTGAACGCACGTGTAGTCTAGATCACTCTTTAGACCATGCAAGCTGCATTAAACTTTGCATCGGATTGAGCATCTCTGTAATCTGCTGGTAAATAAACAGAGAAAACCACTGAGTCAGCTACTTTAATGCCAATGAGAGAGTCCGACTGCTTAAGGACAGAGGCATTTAAGCGGCTACTTGCGAGCAGGGCAATCCCACCAGAAGGCCTGCCTCTGCCAGTTCGCTTAGCAGGTATACTGAGCACATCCGTTCTGTCAGTTAACCGAAGTAGACCAAGCACTTCAGCTGTCAGGAAGTGTTCTTGGAGGCACACTACGTCAAACTCAGACACCAACTGTTCGATTAGGGGCATTTTAAGCAGAATTCCGCCATTAACATTCCACGATACGATCTTTAAGGTAGGGGTAGTCATGATTGGATGATAGCTATTTGCAGTGCAGGACATTTAAAGCTGTAACAAGGGTGCGTGCTATACCTACGGAGAGCGCATTTCAGTGGTTTCTGGCAGGGGTCGTCTTTAGAGTTGGAATGATTTCCAGCAAAATGCGAGCATTTTTCATTATTGGAACAGTCTTTTTGCTATATGACCATAGCTCTTGCACTTATAGCAGCGTTTAGGTAGGAATCGAAACTCGTCAATTGCCAGATGTTCGAATCCTATTACTGGAGGGGATTTAATTGCACAGATCAGATGCTCCTTTCAAGGGAAGCGTAACTTGTAAGATCGTGTCTTGCCAACCTGGGTGGCCTAAGTGCAATTGTTGATAAGTCCACACAAATCAGTCTAACTGACAGTACTAGGGACATTTCTTATGATACCAAAGAACTATGGTTCACTTATTCATGTTTTAATTGACGAGTCGGCACTGCTTACTCCATTTCACTCCAACTAGATCACTAACAACAAGTTTCCATTTATCCTTTCGGGGCCTCAGCTCTACAGTGTTGCTGGAGCTGCTCCCGCACATTCTCATGAGATAATCATTGCGGGCGTCTGGATCACTCAGTCCTTTCGGTGGGTTTGTTAGTATGACTGCATAAGTCGGGGGGGGGGGCTGGAGAATTTACAGGAAAGGCAGGGGCTAGTTGTGACTGGCGCTCTGACTCGATGAAAGCTTTCGAACTTGGCAGTAAGTTCGTTAACTTTTCTAGTAAGCGTAGCCAAGACTTTGCCGGAGATCACAGGCTTCCAATATCACGAAACATGGCAGAGAAATCTTCTTTTCGTCACTGAGTTTGAGAGCTTTCGCAATATAAGCCATATTGTCAATAGCTTTGTCGCGCTGAGAGGGTTTCGTTGTTTGACCTGCTTCGGACCAAATAATCTTCTTAGCAAGCTATATATCACTTGCATCAAAAAATATGCTAAAAGTTGATAGCAGTTGTGCGCAGAGGAGGAAAAGGGAAATTCTCCCTTCAGGTTTACTAAAATGATTCTTCCCCTCATAAAATTGGACCTCAAACATTTCAATCATTGAATATTTTGCTTGAAAACATATTCTGCTCTCCCCCCCCCCCTCAAGAATTTAAAGATAAGTGGAAATCTCTACTAATGTTTGTTGAGAAGACCAGTCCCCAAACTAAAGACTGAGCCTAAAACCAAACTTTTTGAACCATTTTATATTTTCTTTTAAATACCTAAAATCACTCTTTACCACACAGTTACGTGGGAGGGAGGATCTAGTTGGCTAAAACATCCTATAATAATAAAAAAATCTTTGCAGCATTTTTATCGTCCACTACTTTCTTCATATGATTCACCTCGATTGTTGAAGTTTAGGGGAATTATCCCCCCCCAGAACGAAAATTACCACATCTATGGCTAGTCAGTCTTTATTTATTTTTTCTTTACAGTTTATTCGTTTTATCAACAAAAAAAAGAGACAGAGTTACGAAAATTCAGGCTTAAAAATACCCTCCTGGAAACATTTACCATCCCCTCCACTCCTGTTCAAGGCGGGACCTGAAAGAATCTATACTATAAGTGCTTGAGCGAAATTTCTGATAAATAGGCAAGCAAAATAAAGTTCTCAGGTTTCTTTGACAATGAAACATTTCTTTTCTGCTGGCATTATTTTGTGCTAACATCTATTTGATTTGTTATCATGTTTTGTATAAAAACATAATTATATTAAAAATGTGTTCTAAAACATCTCAACTATTAACGAAGTAACTGCAGCACCGAGCCGCCTGAGGCCAACACAGCTACACACGCTCCTCCTCCATCCCAATCTATGAAAAGCTCTCTTTACACCCTCCCAATAAGTCCTAATTTCCTTTAAATCCTTTCTTACAGTCTCTTCCCGCCCCATTTGGGGCCAACCTGCTTTTCGCATGGCCCTATACAGGTGGCCAAAAAGAAAAATCTTTAGCAATCTGTCATCCTTCATCCGCTGAACATGTCCTAGCCTGGCTACACACGTAAGGGTGACTACTTAATAGCCATCGTTATGTGTGCTCGAGTATTGTTCCTTTCAGCGGCCTTTTTAGCTCTTTTAAACCTGTTTTTCACTTTTTCTAGGATGCTATCTCTGTTTTACTATATTGTTGTTTTCTTCAGTAGATACCCCGGTTGCCAAGCTTTGAGAGTTTTCTCGGCTTTTCTTCTGTTTAGCTAGCTACGTCGTTATAACTATGAAAAAGCAGTTTTTTTTAAATGTTTATTTATTTTAATTATTATGCTTAGTTATTTAAAAAAGGCACTAGGCATAGCAATTTCCTTTCAAATGAAAGGAAATTGCTATGTATTTTCAGTTGGAATTCCATTTGATTCTCGCTGTCATTTATTCCATGCCTTTTGCTTTAGCTGTTCAGATTCATTTGTCATCTCATACAATTTCACATTCGTCATAGATACCAAAAACGATACGATCCACCTCAGGAAAAAATGATGAAAGTCGCTCTTTAAATGTATATGAATGTCGTCATTCACATGACTGTTTTTCCAAAATTAAGGCTCTAAGCAAATTTTCCCAAGTCGTGATTTATCTAGATCTTTTTTCAGGCCAGAAAATGATAGCGTGCAAATTTTCAGAAAAAGTTATGGAACTATTCTCGAGAAAAAATTATGAAACTGTTTTCGAGAAAAAATATATACGTACAATTATGCTTGCCAAATGTGGAGTGCCGCTGGCCAGTTTGTATATTTCAATATATTTATTTTTTACACCATATAAAACATATCATGTGCTATGGTTCCAAGATATTTGATTTGTATGGAATAGTAAAGCCAACAATAAAAAGTTATGAAAAGAATGCTCAGTATGCCTGTTGGTCTAGGGTTGATAGCTTTGGCATCGTAGGTTCAACGTCAGCATAATTTTTTAAAGCAAATTATCTTTAATTCCTTTTCATAGTTTATCAAGAATTTGAAATCAAGATTATTTCAAACATCACTTCAAAAAAATTAGGCTTTATAGAATATAAAATATAGAATATAGAATATAATTATAGAATATAGAATATAAAAGTATGTTCAACAAACAAAGCCCTGAAAATGTTTCATTTTCAGTAATTTCAGTGAAAACACGAGTTTAAAAAAGGAGAAAATTATAAATAAAAAATAAAGGTTGCGTTAGATAGTATTTCACACATCTTACTTATCCTGGGTTTAAAAGAAAAAACCAAGGAAAAGGAATAAATTAAAAAAAAAGAAAATTACAAAAAGGATATGAAGAATAACAAAGTAAAGAAATAACGGCAGAAAGAAGGAAGTATAATACAGAATAAGAAAAAGACTTACTAGGTTATTCGCACCTTCACAATGGTCTATCCTTTGATGTGAGATGTTGAAATCTCCAGCCAAAATGACAAATTTGCCAGATTTTAAGAGTTTCTTTGCCCGCAAGTTCAGTAGTTCTAAAAATTTCAGCTTGAAGGTCAGACGTTCTGGTTTTTCTGGGTCTACACGAGGAATATACAAGTTGAATATAACGACATTCCTTGCGACACCCTCTGGAAGCTGAAGAATACAACTATTTCAAGGTCATTAAGATACAAGCAGCCTTTATTAATTATAATTAATATTATTAATTTTTAATAATATTAAAAATATTTTAATAATATTTTTAATAATTAATATTATTGTAATTAATATTATTAATTATAATAAATATTATCAATTATAATTAATATTATTAATTATAATTAATATTTTTAATTATAACTAATATTAATAATTATAATTAATACTAAAAATTATAATTAATATTATTAACATTAATTAATAAACCCTTATTTAATAAAGCCCTTATTGATGCCTTTATTAATATGACTAGTATTTCCGATCGGAAATTTATTCCGAAACATCTAATAAGCTTTAGAAGCTGACAGAACATACCTTCAACATCAATTAGGTTGAATTAGGAATAGAGCGGCAATATACAGCTTAGCCTGGAAGAACATTTAAGCCATCAGTAACCGGTTGTTTTCCCGTCAGTGTTGCCACATCTGACGATAGATAACGTCAGTGTTGTCACATCTGACAATATAGATAACGGAAAAAAAATTATTTACGGTAAAGTGTTTCAGCAAAATGTCAAGACTATTGAACAAAGTCAAGCGTTGCTTTATTCTCGAATGCAGGAATACATCCAAGAAACTTAGAAAGATCCCATTTAACCGGCAAATGACAAGCATGTATAGCGAATAGTCGTAGCATAATTATACAGGTTCAAGGCCGTATCCAGGGGGGTTACGGGGTTTGAAATGTTTGTTTGACTCGTAAAATCATAACAAAAATGGATATAAACAAATTTTTATGCGTTTTTTGAGGGTTATTTTGTGTAACTCCCCCCTCCTGAAAAAATTCTTGTGTAAAACACCCCTGGAAAAAAAAATCCTGGGTACGGCTCTGTACACATTATTTGTTCTTCCTTTTCTTTGTCAAAATAAACACTACGATTTACAAGAAGTTGTCATCAGTAACTGCCAACAGGAAACAGGAATGCTTATAGAAAAGGACAAAATGGTGCAGGCCGAAAATAATCAAGAAGGATTTCCCATATTAATATTCTATATTCTATAAATATTCTATAATTATCTTGAAATCTGCCAATGTTTTTAACACCCCCATCTCTTAAAATCAATTACGGTTTTATTAATTGCGTCAATTTTAGTCAATTACGGTCACCCACAACTGAAACACCGTTTCTAACACCCTATTTGCCAGCAATGGCTCAGGAGGATCTTCATCCTTTTATTCCCCTTTTCTAGATCTAAAAAAAGATGTATGTATACATTCTAGGTAGGTCTAAATCCAAAGCGATGACTCAAATTGCCTACGCACAAGATGTTACTTTTGGATGCTTACTTCATGATCGCCGAAGAAATCATTAACTTGGAAGGAAACTAAAGGTTTTAAATATGGCAAACCATCTGCCCAGTTATATTTTTCTGAGGGAATGGATGGGCTTCCAACAAGTGGTCAGGGTTGTAGAGTCTATTATTGTTTGGTTTTTTGTTGTCGTTTTTTTTTTTTACCAGCCTCTTCGTATGGAAAAATTTGTAGTAGAAACTTCGAAGGGGGATGGTTAGATTAATAATCCCTAAGGGTATCAAGCTGAAACTTTCGGAGAATGTTGGAGGGCGGTGGTGTTGAACTAAATCAAAACACCCTGTGCATATGCATGTTGTCAAGAGGGCGCATCCGCAATATCTCAGGAACGTCAAAGGGTATTAAGTTGAAACTTCCAGGGCATGTTGACCAGGTTGTTGAACAAAATCAAAAAGCGCTACGTGTATCCATGTTGCCAAAAGGGTGCATCAACAATATCTCAGGAACAGAGAAGAGTACTAAACTGAAACTTAATGGGGTGACATGGTCCCCCACAACCCCTGGGGCAAGGGCTGTAAGTTATGCAAGCATTGTTTACATATAGGTTTCGTTATTGGGAAAGGAGGGCATGTATGATCCAGGGTCTCGAAAAAGGCTGAGGGCATTAAGGTAGAACTTTCAGGGAACGTTAAGGGAGGTGTTGAACTAAATTAAACTAAAATATGTTCATTCAGTTTATCAAAAGAGCGTATCTACAACACCTCAGGAACACCGAGGGGCATTAAGTTGAATTTCTAGGGCACATTGAACTAAATCAAAAGACACATGCGCATCCAGGTGGCCAAAAGTGCGTATCTGCAATGTCTTAGGAACAGCTAAGGATATTAAGTTGGAAGTTTCAGGACATGTTGAGGGGAATGCTGAACTAACCAAAAACATTATATGCATCCAAGTTATCAAAAGGGTATATCTGCAATGTTTCAGAAATGGCTAAAGTTACCAAGTTGAAACTTTTAAGGTATGTTCAGAGAAATTTAAAACTAAATCAAAAGACACTAGACACACAGACAACAAAATCAAAGACACCTCAGCCCCCTAAACCTATCCCAGGAAAGCCTAATGTTATTAAGTTGAAACTTTCAGGTAATGTTGAGGGAATATGGATGTAACCAAGAAACACTACATGCATCAAGGTTGTCAAAAGGACGCATCTGCAACATCTAAGGAATGGCTAAGGGTAATAAAGTATAACTTTCAGTTCATATTGAGGGGAGAGGGTAGAAATAAATCAAAAGACACTATACGCATTTATATTTTCAAAACCGCATGTCTCCAATGTTGCAATAGTAGCTGAGGTTATTAACTGGGAACTTTCAGGGCCCGTTGAACTAAATCAATGGACATGATTTGAAGCCAGGCAGTCAAGCGGTCAGATCTGTAATATCTCAAGAACAGCCAAATGTACTAAGTTGAAACCTTCGGGAAATGTTGAGGGGGCTGTAAAACTGAATCAAACGTCACTATGCGCATCCAAATTGTCAAAAGTACTTATTTGCAATATCCCAGGAAGGGCTAAGGGTATTAAGTCAAAACTTTCAGGGCGTGTTCTAGGGGATGTTGAATTAAATCAAAAGACACTATGCGCATTGAGGTTGGCAAAAAGGCGCATATGCGATATCTCAGAACGGCTAAGGGCATTAGGTTGATATTTTCAGGGAATGTTGAAGGGGATTTTGAACTAAATTACACGAAAATATGTGTACCCAGATTTTCAAAAGGGTGTATCTACAATACCACAGGAACGGTTAAGGGGATTAAGTTAAAACTTATAGAGAATGCTAGGGGGGATGTAGAACTAAATCAAAATACAATATATAATTTCAAGGGAACAAAAGGGCGGATCTGCAATATATCAGGATCATCCAAGAAAATAATCTAAAATCTCAGTGTATGTTGAGGTGGTTGTTGAACTAAATTAAATAAAAAAAAAACAAGTTCTTTTCAACTGAAAGTAAGTAGCAACAGAAATGATTACGTATGAAAAGAAATGAAATGAACAGGAATGATTACGTATATGAGGGGGTTCGCCCCCTAGTCAATACGTCGCTCTTTACGCCAAAAGTTTTTTTTAGTAATTTCAAAACAGCTATCTATTCTAATTAACCGGCCTTTGTGATTCAGGGATTTGTGATTCGAAAAAAATTCAAACTTTGGCGTAAAGAGCGAGGTATTGACTAGGGGACGAACTCCCTAATATACGTAATAAAAATATACGAATATAGAAATTCGTTATGTAAGTTAATTAGTAAGTTACGTCAGAACAAAATTTCGAGAAAGCCAATTAGCCAAAAGAAGGAAAATTAATATGCGAATTTCGTTTTAATTATTCATGTACGGTGAGCCAAAATCAATGCTGCATTAATTCAAAAACGTTCAGAAATTAAATAAGAAAAAAAAGTTTTTTTTTAACTGAAAGTAAGGAGCAACATTAAAACTTAAAACGAACAGAAATTATTCCGTATATGAAAGGGGTTGTCCCCTCCTCAACGCCTCGCTCTTTACGCTCAAGTTTTTTATTGTTTTAAAAAATAAAGTTGTAAGACAGAGTAAAACTTTAGCGTAAAGATCGAGGCGCTGAGGAGGGGACAACCCCTTTCATATACGGAATAATTTCTGTTCGTTTTAAGTTTTAAGGAGCGACTTTAGAAAGTCGCTCCTTACTTTCAGTTAAATAAAATTGTTTTTTTTTACTTAATTTCTGAACGTTTTTCAATTAATGCAGCTTTGATTTTGGCTCACCCAACATGAATAATTAAAACGAAATTTGCATATTAATTTTCCTTTTTTTGGCTAATTGGCTTTCTGACGTAACTTACGAATTAACTTACGTAACGAATTTCTATATTCGTATGTTTTTATAACGTATATTAAGGAGTTCACCCCCTAGTCAATACCTCGCTCTTTACGCTAAAGTTCGAATTTTGTTCGAATCATAAACCCTTGAACCACAAAGGCCGGTTAATTAGAATAGATAGCTCTTTTGAAAGTACAAAAAAAACTTTAGTTTAAAGAGTGACGTATTGACTAGGGGGCGAACCCCCTCATATACGTTATCATTTCTGTTCGTTTTAAGTTTTAATATTGCTCCTTACTTTTTGTTGAAAAAAAACTTGTTTTTTTATTTAATTTCTGATCGTGTTTTAAATAATGCTGGGAAATCCGGCGCCCCCTTCATAGGAATATCCCTTCCCCCAAGAAAACATCCTCCATGGAAAGATTCTCCCCCGTAACCCCCCCCCCCACCAGAAAAAAAAATCCTCCTGAAAACGCCTGTATACTTCCCAATAACCACAATTATATGTAAACAATGGGCAAAATATATAACTTGCAGCCCTTCCCCCAGGAACTTTGGGGGATTAAGTCATTCTTAAAGACTTATTAATTAGATTTTCGACTATGCTGGACAAAATGGCTATCTAAAAATTTTGATTGGGTGACCTTGGAAAAAAAATGAGCGTGGGAGGGGGCCAAGTTGCCATTCATTTTTTTGGTCACTTAAAAAGGGCACTAGAACTTTTATTTTCCGTTTGAATGAGCCTTCTCGCGATATCCTAGGACCTGGATATACGATCCCCCCTGGAAAAAAAAAAAAAAAAAACAAATAAACATGCATCCGTGACCTTTCTTCTAGCAAAAAAACACAAAATCCCACATTTTTGCAGATAGGAGCTTGAAACTTCTATAGTAGGGTTGTTGGATACGCTGAATCTGATGGTGTTATTTTCATTAAAGTTCTATGACTTTTATGGGTTGTTTCCCTCTTTTTTCGAAAATAAGGCAAATTTTCTCAGGCGTGTAAGTTTGGATGGGTAAGACTAAACTTCATGAAACTTATATATTTGAAAGCACAATAAAAATGTCATTCTTTTGATGTATCTATTGGTATCAATATTCCGTTTTTTAGAGTTTCGGTTACTATTGAGCCGGGTTGCTCCTTACTTACAGTTCTTTACCACGAACTGTTTGATCAAAAGACACTGTGTCCATCCATGCAGTCAAGGCGTGTCTGCCATATTTCAGGAACGGCTAAATGGTATTAAGTTGAAACTTTCAGTACATGTTGAAACAAATAAAAAGACGGTATATGCTTTAAACTATACATTCAGGTTGTCCGACTAAACTTAAGGTATATGTTCCCATTGAAACAAGCAATTTTGCAACCAATCCGCGGCTTTAACTTTCACGACAAGAACCAAAAACTTATTCTCATTGATCTTCTTAGTCTTATATTTTTCCATTCACCAAGCCAGAATTACGATATTACTTCGAATTTTTGTTGGAGAAAGACCTAAACTTGCTTTAACAATAAGGAAATCATCTAACAATTTTCAACAGAAATTGTTGGATGATTCTCAAGTTTCAACAATTTTCTGCCAATGCTCAACGTATTTTCAAAAAAAAAAAAAAAAAAAAAAAAAAAAATGTTGATACGATAGAACCCTACGGGAGCAGAAAAATGACATACCAAAAATGACACAGGGAATATAAGCTTAAATATATGAAACCCAAAACCAACAGAACGATAAATAAAAGTTCAAATAGGTATAAAAATCCTTTTAATCGACAGTGTTTCACAAACAGTGATAGAAATTCACAAAAATACCAGATATTTTGACCGTTATCAGTAGTAAAACTGCTTTTACTACTGATAGAGTTTTACTACTGATGACGGTCACTGCATATGTGACCGAAATATCTGGTATTTTTGTGAATTTCTATCACTGTTTGTGAAACACTGCCGACTAAAAGGATTTTTATCCCTATTTGAACTATTATTTATCGTCATGGAAAGGCAGTGTGGTCTCCGAAATTATCTAAACCATTAGAAATTACAGTAAATAATCAAGTCAAACTTAAAACGAACAGAAAACTACCCCAAACAGGAGTAAGGCTAACGCCCACCGAACGTCTACCGAACGTAAGGCTACCGAACGTCATTTGCACTTTAGTGAAAACAAAATTTATTTTAAACGCTTGTCTTTAATAACACGTAGATTTTTGGAAATGAATATTAATATATATTAAAAAGTCAGTCTAAATAAATTAGTTCTTTTCAGAATTTTGGTGTTTCATTTTCTTTTTCGTTGATTTTATCATAAATAAAAGAACGCATCTTAAAATAAAAATTGTTTTCAGTAAAGCGCAAATAATGTTCTGACCTTTAAAAGGCTTAGAGGCGTTACTCCTGTTTGTGGCTATTTCTGTTCGTTTTGAGTTTGACTTGATTATTTATTATAATTTATGTTCGTTTGTTTCATTTATTTGTTGATAATCTTCATTTTAAGCTTGAATTATTATTTGACTTTATTTTACTTTTCTTTGGCTAAATGTAGCACTTCATTTTTCTTTGAGAAACTTTTGAGTTTTGAGGAACTTTTATTTGAGTTTTGTTTTTTTTATTTTCCATAGGGGGAAGGAATTTTGGCACTTGTGTATTATACGCCCCTCACTCAACTTTACGCTGTGTAAAATTCGAGAACAAACCGATTTCTTCGTTAGTTTCCTTCAGCTTAGAGTGAGACGAGACAAGTGATAGAATAAATAGATGGGAAATGTATAATTTGGGCTATATGAAAGGGGTTGCCTCCTCCTCAAGACCACGCTCTTTACGTTAAATTTTTTTTCAGAATTTTAAAATAAAGTTTATTATTCTAGTTAAACGGTCATTGTGTTTTAGAAACCGTTCTTAAAGAGTTAGGACAAAAAAATTTAGCGTAAAGAGCAAGGTCTTGTGGAAGGGGCAACTCACTTCATATACGTAATAATTTCTGTTCGTTTTAAGTTTTGATGTTACTCTTTACTTTCAGTTGAAAAAACTTGTTTTTTATTTAATTTCTAATAGTTTTGAATAATACCGGGAAATCCGTCTCTCTCTCTCTCGATGAAAATTTCGGTACTTGTGTATTATACGCCATTCACTCAAATTTACGATGCGTAAAACTCGAGAACAAACCGGTTTCTTTATTAATTTTTTCGTTTCTATAGAAACAAATTTGGGCTATATATTTGCACGTTGGGGGGGGGGGGGGTAAAGTACAGCGGGTATGAGTAGTAAGGCATCTATATATTCTGAATCTGATTGCGTAATATGCCT
>NC_142808.1:36001564-36056564 GCF_049724085.1 Artemia sp. Qi Xiang Cuo
CCACTGTTTAGGTTTGACCTTGGACACAGTTATATCAAGATATTGACCTTGCTGGTCATCCTTGGGAGTTTTATTCTCGGGCAATTACTTTGACTCGTTTTTATGGGGAAATTTATTAAATCCATAGCCTCTTGCAGATTTGTTTTAGTTGAATCTTTGGGAGTTTTCTTTACGATAATACCGGAGGTTTCTACAGCTCCGTTTAATTCTTCCTGCAATGACAGGGTTCTTTCTATTGGTGTTGCAGGGTAAACCATATCGTCAGGAAATCTTTTGGGGGGACATGAGGTCAAGATTCTATCGGGGAAAAATTGGGTTTTTGGATATAACATATTATCTAGATCTCTTGCACTGGTTAATGAATAATTTTTTTGATCTTCTTGCGTTTAACTTTCATGGAAAAATCCTGGTATTTGGTATTTTTTCTTTGTAGCAAATAGATTTTTCATTTTTAAAAATTCTTCAAACAATTCATCATTACCGTCATTCTCGAAATAGTCTTGCTAGAAATTAAAGGGTTTTAGCTCTGCCAATCTCGATCTTGGGGGCTATTTTCTGCATCTGACGAATCAGTGGAGGAGAGATGTGATACCCATATTCCTGGAAATTTGGCTCTTTTTATTCGACTAACGTGCGCCTTGTAAGTTCTTCCATTATCGGGATTTTCCATTTTAAAAGTATAATCGTTATCGTACTTTTTGACTATTCTGTACGGTCCAGAATATTTGTTGGAATGTTTTTTTCCTCCTGCGCGTGCTTCGTTCCATCGGTAGACACAGTCTCTATTTTTGAATCAATGCTTCTTTCCATTTTTGGATGTTTTCAAATCACAGGTTTTATGTTGAGTTTTTCCAGCACATTCTCGACTATTTAGGTGTCACCCTCATTTTATTTACGGTATCATTTTTGTAATCTCTTTAGTTATTGTAATAATGCCGAGAATCAATAATCTTATTACACGGGATTCTAAAATAACGACCGAAAAGTAAATAAAATGGATTATCTTTAGTTGTTTCTGAATAAGCAGTGTTGATTACGTTAGTTAAATAAGGTAAGAATTGATCCCGGTCTTTCCTATTGTCTTTTGTATAAATACTTAATACGTTCGAAAATATTGTATGCCTATTTTCTATTTTTCCATTAGCTTGTGGGTGGTACGGAGCTGTCACCATTTTCCCTATATTAAGAAAACTCATTAAATCTTTTGTTACCTTTGAAACAAAATTGCTCTCGTTATCACTCAAAACCCTATTTGGCACGCCAAATTGTAAAAATAATTTCGCTAGCGCCTTACTGGTAGCAAAAGCACCTTGATGTTTTGATGCTTTTGCAAAATTAAATCCTCAAAAATGGTCCATAACTGAAAGAATACAAGTATGGCCTCTGCTGAAAACAGGCAAGCCTCCGCTCGTTCCGTATATGTCAAATGAGAAAATATCGAAGGGGTACATTGCTACCGGGACCCTTCCCATTGGAGGATTAGGATAAGCTGGGGGAATTTTTCTTAAGTTACACGCTTCGCATGTACTTACAAATTCTTTAAGTTTTGTCATTGCCGACGGCACGTAAAAAAATTGTTTCAATTTATGGAACGTTTTTAATACTCCTAAATGTCCACCTATATCTGAATGAAAATATTCAAATGCAGGTACTATCAAGTTTTGTGGTAATACAGTTATTATTGAAGTTTGGTTTCTTTTTGTCTCAGCAGTCACGATTCTACACAGCATTTCTTCCTCAAGATCATAGTAAAATTTATCTATCTCTTTTCTAGGAATTTTGAATTTATCCTGTAACGAATCGTCATTCACAAAATTATTAATAAGCGCCAAACATAGTTTGTCCTTTTTTTGCTTTCTTTTTATATTTTCTAACGACAAGGGACAATAGTTAACCTTATTTTCCTTTACTGTGTCTTTGACTTTGTTTTTCTTATGTCCATGTTTGCTCTTAGCATTGATAGCGTTAACTTCATTTTCTTCCGCTTCCGACGCAGTATTTTCTGGGTATCTACTCAAAAAGTCACAAGCTGCGTTTTGTTTACCTTTTAAATGTTCAAATTCGTAATCTAGGTCTTGGATTTTCATAATCCATCTAGCTAGAATGCCCGTGGGGTTTTTAAATGTGCGCAGGTACTGCAAGCTTTTATGGTCTGATCGTAGTATAAATTTTCTACAAATTAAATAGTGTCTAAATTTGTCCAAGTGGTGGATTATAGATAATAATTCTAAGTTTGTGGCGGAACAACTACTTTCGCCCTTTGATAAGGTTCTACTCGAATAGCATATAACTTTTCATATTTTTTTTTATTAGATGGTCCTTGTAAAGGATCAGGGTTTCTCATAGGAATTATTTGCGAAAGTATAGCCCCAATGCCTTTTGAACTAGCATCGGTTGTGACCACGAATCTTCCGTTTTCGAAATTAGGAAGTGATAAAATTGGTTCAGAAGTGAGCGCCTTTTTGAGACGGTCTAGGGAATTTTGAGCTTCCTGGGACCAGGTAACATTTTGAGAGTTCCCTTTAGTTAATTTCGTGAGGGGTTTCGCAGTTTGGGCGTAATTGCGTACGAATTTTCTAAAGTAGCCAGTAAGACCTAGAATTCCTCTTAATTCTTTCATAGTTCTAGGGGGTTTGAGGTTTTCAACACATTTTTTTTTATCAGGGTCTGGGGATATCTCTCCTTGTGTCACTACTACTCCTAAGAATTTAATTTTATGTTGAAATAAATTTACTTTCTCAGGCCGACATTTTAAATTGCCCTGTCTGAACTTCTCGAACACGTTAGCCAATTCTGCTAAGTGTTGTTCAGCATTTCGTCCCAGACATATGACATCGTTGACAAAATGAATGATATTCAACAATCCTTCTAACAGGTGCACTAGGGGTCTAGACCGTGTGCTTGAACTTGTTTTCAGTCTAAATGGTACCCTTAAGTATTCATATGAACCACATTGAGATACTGAAAATGCAGTTTTATGGACATCCTTTTCGGTTATTTTCACTTGGTGGTAGCCTTGGGTAAGGTCCAAAGAAGTAAAAATTTTGTTTTTGCTTGACATTGAGTCAAGAATTTCATCTATTCTTGGTAGAGGAAATTTATCGCTAACTACTTTTTTATTAAGGGCTCTATAGTCTACTGCAAGTCTAAGATCACCATTCTTCTTTGGTACGAATATCACTGGTGCACTATACGGACTTATACTTGGCCGCATAATTTCATTTTTTTTCTAATTCCTGAATTTTATTTTTTAACCATTCTTTTTGCTTATATGGCACACGATATGGCTATTTTGCTACGGAATTACCAGTCGTTCAGATGTAATTTTCATAAAATTATATCAGCCTCATGTCATATTCAGATTCAGAAAACACATCTTTAAAATTACATGATAATTCGCATAATTTTTTCTTAAGTTACAAGCCCGTAATATGATCCATATTAAATTTGTATAAAAATTATGATTTAGTCGAAGGATATTTGTTATTTGAAGTTTTAATACCGTTAACTAGGTTTCTTTTAGAATTTTCCCATGTATTTAAATCATTCTCCGTTAAAACCTGGATTTGAACTAAACACGTCCCCTTTTTAATTGTAATTGTATCATTTTCGTGGTTATTAGTTACCCAAATAAAACCTTCTCCTTTGTCATAAGATATAATCTGTTCCTCACATAACAGATTTTCGGGTCTTTCAGATGGGGACGCAAACCATATTTCTGATTTGCTAACCCCTGGCTCTATCATCTGTGATATTTGAATTTTTTGCATCGTTTTGGGAGGGACTTTTGTTTTCCTTATCGCGAATCCATAATATTGCTCTTTATTTTCATTATTTATTATATTCATACTGGCGCTATGCTGCGCCATTGCGGCCTCCTGTGGCGTCACATTGGATTTTACTATGTTTTTCCATAATTCCGCTATTTTCTTAATTTCGTTTGACCTGTATTGTCGCATATCTCCTATTTTTGTCTTTGTAAATTCAATACTTTTATTATTTAAATTTACTTCATCTCTGCAATGTCTTTCAAAATAATTGAAGAAGTTTCTTATTATTCCTTTTCTTCTTTGCGAGACATGAGGTTCAAAAGATTCCGACATTATTCCGTCAGAAAATTTTGTTTACTGTTACGTAGTCTTCGTATCTTTTGTTACGATTTCTTAAGGAAGAAATTTGTTCCCCCCCCCCTTAGATGGGCAGACAAGTCTGTCGTTTGCTACGTCTAATAGTACTTTATTAGACCTTAAAAAATTTGTACTTATGATTGCTTCGTATGAAAAGTTATTGGACATTATAAAATTTGTCGTAAAGATCCTATTGTCTCTTTTTACGTTTAGGCAAATTGAACCTTATACATCCAATTTTTGCCCTGTCACACTATTAAATTGGGATTATTAGGGTTCCTCTGTCGCCTAATATGCAGAGGCAACATATTAAATACGCATGAGTTTATGATACTAATCATTGCACCAGAGTCAATCAAAGCCTTAAAATAAACGTTTTCTACACAAAAATCATTAAATATAGGTAACTTGTTATTAATATCACTACAAGACGGCACTACCATTGTTTTGGACCTATTAAATGTGCCGGGCACCCTCTGGGTCCAATTTATATTTCTGAGGGGCCTGAAACGTTTCCCTGAGGATTTATTTCATGTGTCGGTGCCTGTAATAGATATTCAGACGTATGAGTTTCCGTGGGCATATCTAATTGATTTACGTCTGTCTGCCTTCGCCATGTATTATTATGATAACGTGGATGTCCTTTGTTGGTGCCGCTTGCTGGCACTGACTGGCATATTGGCTTATATTGGCTTTGGCGAGTATTTGGGTTTTCAAATCGGCAATTAATTTGTCTGTTGGGGGGAGAGCTATACAAGTTTAGTTGGTACGTGTTGTAAGGTACTGACTGGCACAATCCTCCCTTGCTATAGCCTATTTCACGACCGGTGCAAAAATTTGTTCTTCCGAACAAATGGTTGCCGTAATTTTGCGTATTACAGACAGCAATTCTTGGTATGCGATTGGGGACATAACGGCACTCTCTCGCGATATGCCCAACACGATGACAATTATATCACCTCATTATGGTAGGGTAAATTTCGTAATTGGATTGTTTGACTGGCTGAAAAAGCACTGTTTTCTGCCTAGCAAGTTCTTGCGTTTTGTTTCTTTGTGGTACTGGGGAGTTATCCCTTGAAAAGAAATTGGGGGACGCCTGATCGCTCTTGAAGTTTATGTTCGCATTTGAGTCATCTAGGCTATTTATTTTTGTTTTACTATGATTTGCAACCATCGTGTCGACTTCGATCAATTGCTCTACCTCCTGAACTACGAGATTCAACGTCTGAATATTTTTGGATATTGCCACTCTATATAGTTTTGGGAGTAGCCCTTGCAAAAAGGTATTTAGTATGACTTTTTCATACAGTTGCCCTGAACCACTTCCATATTTTGCCTCTACCGAAATGCGTATATTATCTAGATATTCTCTTATTTTTTGTGAAAAGTCAAAGCTCACCGTTCCGTGTTATAATTTATTTATGGAACTGGTTTCGATAAATCTATCTTTAAATGCTTTTAAAAAGTTATCAACCGTATTTATTGGCAAGTTGGTGTTATTGCCTATGGTATGTTCGATATGTTTTAGAAAGGTTAAGGCCTCGCCTTTTAATCGTAGTAGGAGCATGTCGACTAACGCTCCTAGGTCTCTTTTTGTTAGTTGTACAAACTGGGCCAATTGGATATTGAATTCGTCAATATGTCATTGACCATTGTACTCCGGTATAGACTTCGCTATTTCTATATTTTTCGCGATCAATGTCGGCACTATTAATGACTCGTTAAGGTCGTTCAACATTTTTTTTTGAATCGGCTCGAAATGAAGTTATTTTTTCACTTAACCTATTTTGGGGGAGGCTAGTATCTGCTATGATATATAAAGGGTTTCCTGTAGTAGCTTAGCGGTTACAGGCCTAATCACTTTACTCATATGTTTGTAACTCTCTAATAATTAAATTCAAATTACAAAGTTTAAAGCGTAATTAGTTCGCAAGTTTTCTTCCAATTGCCGGCTGTACCATTTGTAGTGATAAGAGCCTTAGGGCTGTGGTTTAGAAGAAAAGGATCTGGGCTTAATTGCGGTCAAAGGGTCTGGGCTTAATTGTTGACCGTATCAAATGTAATATCATACCTTAAAGCTGAGAACTTACACTTTATAGGTTCTCCGATAGCGCCGCTTATAGCGCTAAAGATTGTGTCAGCTAGGCTAGCGCCGCCCTCAATTAATGGGAGGAAATATAATATGTAGAAATATAAATGTGACCTCTTTTTCTTGAGCTATCTGGAGATCAGATTCCCTGGGAACGTCCTTGGAGATTTGCGAACTAATTACCTGTTTTTAGACTAGATGCAGACACATAAAATGAAATAAACACAGGTAAAAAACAATAGATTTATTGGGACTTACATATTTAGGTGCACAGCAGTGAGTCACTTCAAACGACAACAATGGTGATAGAGATACAACAATCAAAAAATTGCCAAGATCGTTCGCCGAGTAATTCTGTCTGAGCGGTCCTGATTCTCAAATACGAATATATATAAAAAGCACTTTTACCCCAGTATTAATGTAGTTTTTTTTCGTCCTGCACTGTGAGAACTGGCTCACAATTGGCTCGAGTGGCCCCAAGGATGCGAACCCTTCGTCCATTAATACGTCTTAAATATTTTTGATGATTTAGACGTTCACACGGTTCTTATCGTTTAAACTTCCTTAGAAATATTGTGCGTAGCACCTTTTTTATTGTTCCCTGTCTTAGCGAAATCCAAAGCTTGGATAGCGCCGTTCTTTGTCTGAGGCTAACTGCAGTTTTTCTCTTTGCTGATTAAGGACTTTTCATTCTTAAAACTAGGTTTAACTTAATTATAGGAAATCGGAATTATCTTTAGAAATAAGGAACTTTATTTTGGTATTTTAAATACATCGCATTTTACTCACGGTACATTTTTTTTATATTTTTAAGATAATTTTTAATTAAATTTGTGTATAGAGCATTTAGTGTATATTTCCCCAAGTCCCTATTTAAAGAAATATTATTATTAATCTTAAGTCTGACTTCAATTGCTTCTCGGACTACCTGTTTTATGCCTAGGTCATTGCTAATAAGGGCACATTCATCAAAAAATAAGTTGTGGCTAGGATTTTCAAATACTTCGCTGCCTAAAGCAAAATCAAATGAAACAGCAGAAATAATAGAATTTAGAGCTCTGATGATGTCGTCTTTATGCTGTTACATGCGTTTCTGTAAATTCTGGTGTGTTCTACCTTTTAGCTGGTAGCTGAAAGGTACAGCTGGTTACAACCTTTTAGGAACAAATGCAGGATATATCAGTGACAAAGACTGAAATCCTTATCAATTTGTTTTTTTTTTGTCGGATATACCTTCAACTCCTTTTTTTAGGGTAAGGCGGCAGAGGGATTAGCTTTATTTTTACAATACCTTACACTTGCCGACTATTTTGAATTTAATTTTCGAATTCAATCTAGAATGTAGACGGAAAATCCCTCTAAGACATTTCTAAAAGGACCTGCCTTATTTTTTTTATTATCAAAATCTGTTATTTTGGTTTGACGCTGAGCTTCTTTCCGCAAATTTTAAGTTAAAATCTTGAGTTTGAACTAGAATTTATAGAAAGGACGTAGATATGAGCACTATCTTTTATATGAGCTATTAAAAATCTGTCTAAGATACCTGCGATACCGATACACAAAAGAACAATACACCCATACCAATACGCGTGATATCGGTCCGTCCAATACCAATACAGCTTACAACCCTTTCCCCAGGCAATATGGAGGTTCAAACCATCACTAAAAACGTAGATATTGGACCTTTGAACTATGTTGAACAAAATAGCTATCTCAAATTTTTAATTATTAAGAAAAAAAAACGGGAGACACATCAGTGCTATTCATGCAAAACAGTGATTTGGATGCAAAACAGAGCACTGTTATGGATGATAAGATTAAAGATTATTCTCTAATATTGCCAGGGTTAAGGTAAAGTAGAAATTAAGGAAGCGAAACTACCTTCAGGGAATTTATGATGTTGGTAGACTCCAGGATGAGAATTTGAGAGGAACTTTCCAGAAAGAGCTGATTTTGCACAGTCCTTCATCATGAATCTCTAAGACAAGTCCTTTGAAAGAGACTTAGTCTCTATTTTCAGGCGATAAAATAAATGTCGACAAAGACATTCTTAGGATTGATGGTGCCTGGGAAGATAAAATTACATTCCCCCATACCCACCCCCCCCCTCCCGACTCTAATGCATGCAAAACATAGCCGAATCAAAGGAAACAAAAGTTCATCAAAGTGGGCAATCCTCCAGCCACGGCGCCACCTCCAGCAGTGACACCCAGGGCCAGGCCACCCGGTTGTCATTCCCTCTAGGAATGGCTCTGCATATCGAATTCATAGAACTCTTGTAGTTTATATTATTATATTAATCTGGAAAAAAGTTAAGTCGCCAAAATAATTGGCAAGGCTATGCCATTCTGATCAGATTTTCACGTTCTGAAATATCTTGGAATGTTCTTTGTTTCATTCGATACTTTTATGTTTTTGGTCTAAGGCCAAATGCGAAACTTTATTATAGTCTTTAGTGAGGTTCTCAAAAAAAAAAAAAAAAATTAAAAAAATATATTATGAACATTTGTTGGGCAGAAGTTTTTAAATACCTTCGTAAGAAACGGCGAACGTGATATAGTCATTTATTTAATATTTTTGTTGTTAACGACATAAACATTTTATATTTATTATTAATGCAATCTAATTCAAGAGTAAATGACTTTCCTTCTGAAAAAAGAATAGAAAGGGGTGGGGGGGAGATGACCAAAAAGGTGATTTTTCAATCTTGCTAATTAGACTGTTAAAATATCCAAAATAAATTTCAAATGAGACTAGAATGAAAGGTTAAACAGTAAGGCCTGTAAACCCCCGATTAAGAGTTTCCGACTATGAAAATTCTCAATGCGCGCGTTGTACAGTTCTCAGCCTTTCTTCTCGAGAAATAGTACCAATTAATAAAATTTTTGCTTTAGCCTTCATTGTTTTATTTTTGTTCCATAATCCTTCCATTCGTGAATTTTTCATTTTGACCAGGGCCATTTTTGGGATGCTTTCAAGAACTTTCATTTGCTTTTGCAAAAAGAAAATAGATACTTAAGATTTGGGGAGGTTAGAAACAAAACACATACATTAGTAATATGTATTCCCAATGTTTTATATCTGATTGTAAATTGTTTTTATTACGTATATGTTATTACGTATGTGAGGGGGTTCTCCCCTTTGTCAATACCACGCTCTTTACGTTAAAAGTTAAAAAAAATTTAATTCAAAAACCCCTGAATCACAAAGGGTGTTTAATTAGAATAGATAGCTCTTTTGAAAGCACTAAACAAAAACTGTAGCGTAAAGAGCGAGGTATTGACTTGGGGGAGAACCCCATCAAATACGTAATAATTTCTGTTCGTTTTAAGTTTTAATGTTGCTTCTTACTTTCAGTTGAAAAAACTTTTTTTTTTAATTTAATTTCTGATCGTTTTTTAAATAATGCTTGGAAATCAGGCACCCCCTTCATAGAAATGTCCCTTACCCCACAGAAACATCCTCCACGAAAATATTCTCCAGAGTAACACCCTCCTCCCGCCCCCCCCCCCGCACCCGAAAAAAAAATCCTTCCTGAAAATATCGGTATACTTCCCAATAACCAAAACAATATGTGAGCAATGGGCGAAGTTCATAACTTGCAGCCCTTCCCCTGGGAACTGTGGGGGATTAAGTCATCCTAAAAGACATATTTATTTGATTTTCGACTATGCTGAACAAAACGGCTATCTCAAAATTTTAATTGGGTGACTTTGAGAAAAAAATGAGCGTGGGAGGGGGCCTAGTTGCCCTCCATTTCTTTGGTCACTTAAAAAGGGCACTAGAACTTTTGATTTCAGTTCCAATGAGCCCTCCTACGATATTCTAGGACCACTGGGTTAATACGATTACCTCTGGGTAAAAAAAATAAATAAACACGCATCCGTGATCTTTCTTCTGACAAAATTGGAAAATTCCACATTTTTGTAGATAGGAGCTTGAAACCTCTTGAGTAGGGTTTTCTGATACGCTGAATATGATGGTGTGATTTTCATTAAATTTCTATAGCTTTTAGAGGGTCTTTCCCCCTTTTTTTAAAATCAGCCAAATTTTCTCAGGCACTTAACTTTTGATGGGTATGATTAAACTTGATCAAACTTACATATTTGAAATCACAGTTAAAATCTGATTCTTTTGATGCATCTATTGGTATCAAAATTCCGTCTTTTAGAGTTTCGGTTACCATTGAGCCGGGTCGCTCCTTACTTACAGTTCGTTACCACGAACTGTTTGAATAGAACAGTACTGACTTTTGTTTGGTCTCCCAGATGAGACATACAAAATCCTGACATTAATAGTTCCAAATTTTGGATATTTCTGTTCCATTTCAGAGAAAAGAATGTCTAAGACATTTATGAAAAAATGAACTTATAAATACACACAGGGCCTTATAAGATACAAGAAAAGAGACTGGACCGATAAGTTGAGCACATTTCGTTTAATAAAGTTGGTTTGAAATATCAATTTGGCAAAATATTAAACAACCGAAATCTTTGAATAAGGTATATACTAAAAATCAAAACAATTAAAAAAACCGTATAAGTCAAAACCCAAAAACCACTGCGGTTACTTAAGAACCGGTTACTTTTGTAGTTGATATCAAAGATTATATATACGTATTGCATATCATCCTCCGATCACTTTTGACTGATAAAAAGATAACTAAAAATGTCAATAGCCAATCAAATGAGCCATTTTCGAAGTTTATACGACCACCCCTTACATAAAAACCTATATACCTCCGGGGCATAACTGAAAACACTTAACCCGGGGCTCTGGGGGAGGGGGGTTGTATCGATCCCAGAGATTTTATTATCTGACTTTTGAAATATTTTTAACAAAATGGCTATCTCCAAATTTTAATCAGATGGGTTTGTGGAAAAAGGGCGCGGAGAAGGGGGGGGGGCTAGTTTTCCTTCGATCTTTTTTTGCCTTTAAAAAGTAAAATAGAATTTTTTATTTAGAACCAAATAAGCCCCCTCTGAATTTTTTACAAGCACACGCTCCATATGAACCTTGCTCCCGGGCCCTGGGGGTAGTGTCGACCGAGGAGTTTCGTTATCTTATTTTTTAACTATTTTTAACAAAATGGATATCTCGAAATTTTTATCGGATACACTTAGGGAAAAAGGCACGGGGGGGGGATAGTTACCTTCCGATCACTTGACTCTTCAAAAGGGCAATGAAACTTCCGATTTCCGATTGGATGAGCCCCCTCCGAAGTTTATAAGACCACCCCTTCCAGATGAAGTGCCTCTAGGGGAAAAAAATATTAAAGCCTTATGGCGGGGGGAGGGGCTAGGTGCCCTCAGATCTCACTTGACTCTTAAAAATCAAACTTAGAGATTTCAATTTCTAATCAAACAGGCTCTATCTGAAGTTTTTACGAGCATCCGTTCCATAAGAACCATATAGTCCCCCAAAGCATAACTTACAACACCTGCCCACAGACCCTGGGAGGGGGGGAGTGTCGACACCGGAGTTTTCATTATCTGACCTTTGAACTATATTTAACAAAATGGCTCTTTAAAAATTCGTAGCAGATGGGTTGGGGGGGAGAAGGCGAGGAAGAGGGGGCAATGGTCCAGATCGCTTTTGAATCTTAATTAATTAAAAACACTTTTTCCACAAAATAAGTTTTTCAAAGAAAGGTAAAGAACTCTATTAAAAAAAAAATAAGCAAAAATAGAATCAAATAATCTACCAAGCGTGAACCTACCACAACTCAGCATTGATAAATAAATGAAACCCAAAACGAACAGAAATTACAATAAATAACCGAGTCAAACTCAAAACGAACAGAAATTAACATAAGTTGGGCTTAAAACCCCTATGCCTTCCCAATGCCAGAACATAATTTGCACTTTACTGAAAATAATATAAATGTTCTTACTTTTATAACTTTAATAAGTCAAATAATATTAACATTTTGATTACTAAATATCAGTGTATGTATATTAAACTGACAATGCACATTCATTTGTAATTTTTTCAGTAAAGTGCAAAACAGTTCCTGAAGAATTAAAAAAAGTCAAAACCTGCCGATTGTGGGCCAGTCTCCTATCTATATATTGAACCCAAAATCAATATTGGAGATCGAAACGTAAATATTGATATCGGAAACGATATTTGGAAATTTCTGTTTATTTTCAGCTTTTTCAACCATCTATCAGTAAACATCCAACAGAAAAAAATCCAACAAACGAAAAGTTCTCCTTAATATCTAGCGTAAATTTGAAGTTATAGGGGGAGGGGTATCTACCCTCCCATCAACATGGAAAATTCATTTTTATTAACCTAACCCACTGTTCGATACTTTTTTATTTTCTTCCCATTTATAATAATCCAGTTTACAGCCCTTTAAAAGACCCTAAAACAGGGCTGTTTCCGGGGGGGGGGGGATAGGCTACTCGGTTTCAACCTCTCCCAAACTTTTTGTCTGACTCGTAAAAACGCTACACAAATGCATATAAACAAATTTTTGATGTGTTTCTTAAGGTTTCCCCCCCCCCCTCCCGGAACAAAAATCCTCGATAACCCCTTGCCATAGAGTGACGTTTAATTACGTCGTTACAGGCTTCCAGATGCAAAGACAAAATACTCGGACTCTTATTAATAATTTTGCGTTGAAAAAGTTTTTTTCAGTTTAAAGACATTTTAATGCTCGTTATTGATAGATTTTCGGGTACTCATGAGTTATAGCGACCGTACTTTGTAAAACAAAAACCATGCAGAGATAAACGGTAGCCATGCAGATATATTTTAATTAAATATTTAATATAAAGAGGTATACGCTAAAGTTTGATTTTTTTTTCCAAATCCTTAAGAATGATTCCTGAATCCCAAAGGCCGTTTAATTAGAATAAAAAGTTCTTTTGAAAGTACTAAAAAGCGTAAAGAGCAAGGTATTGATGAGGAGGTGAACCCTCTCATATACGTAATAATTTCTGTTAGTTTTAAGTTTTAAGGTTGCTCCTTACTTTCAGTTGAAAAAACTTGCTTTTTTAATTGAATTTCTGATCGTTTTTTAAATAATTATGGGAAATCCGGTGCCCCTTCTTGGAAAATTCCCTTCCCCTATAAAAATTTTTTCCATGGAAAGAGCCTCTCACGTCTCTCACGGGTCGATACCATCACCCCTGGGAAAAAAACCAAATAAACACGCATCCATGACCTTTCTTCAGGCAAAAAAAAAATACAGAAAATTTCACATTTTTGCAGACAGGAGCTTGAAACCTCTACAGTAGTGTTCTGTGATACGCTGAATCTGATGGTGTGATTTTCACTAAGAGTCTATGACTTTTAGGGGTTGTGTCCTCTTTTTTTGAAAATAAAGCAAATTTTCTCAGGCTCGCAACTTTTGATGGGTTAGACTAAACTTGATGAAACTTATATACTTGAAATAAGAATAAAAATTCAATTTTTTTGACGTGTCTAATGGTATCAAAATTCTGTTTTTTAGAGTTTCGGTTACTATTGAGCCGGGTCGCTCCTTACTTATAGTTCTTTAACACAACAGTTTGATTAAATAACAAAACATGTTTCTTCATTTGAAAGTAAGGAGCAATATTAAAACTTAAAGCGATCAGAAACCATTTTGGCTATGAGTGGGGGGGGGGCGCCCCCCCCCACTCATAGACATACTGAATAGACAATTAGAAATACTCCACCACTTTTCCACCTTTATGCCTCTCTATCCATGTGGTCAAGAGTCCAAGAACCCGGGCCACCCCAGTACTGGTTTGACTGTCTTTGGCTTACGTTTACCTACCTGACAAAACAAACAACGAAACAGAAAAGTGGCCAGGGGAACATTAAAACTTGTCTTTCGGCTAAAAAACTAAGAAAGAACATGGTCTGTATAAAAAAATAACTAACCCCCTCTCACGCCTACTTTTCCCCCAAAAGCATCCAATCCAAATTTTGATGTAGCCATTTTATTCAACGTAGTTTTAAGTTCCGGAAATTAGGTCTTTGAGGATGACAACCCCCCACAGCCCTCAGGGCAAGGGTTGTAAGTTATGACATGGGGACATTTAAGGTTTCGTATAGACAGCATTGTCATAGAAACTCCATAAAGGGCTCAATCGATATAAAATTTAAATGGCTAGTTCCTTTTTTAATAGTCGAAAGTGATTCTAAGGAAACTGACACCCCTTCCACGCCTACCATTTCCCTATGCATCCAATCAAAATTTTTATATAGCCGTTTTGTTCAACGGAGTTGAAAGTTCTGGAAATTAGATGTTTGAGCAGGACACTCCCCCCACAGTCTTCAGGGGCTCGGGTTATAAGTTATGCCCTGGGGACATATATGGTTCCTATGGAAGGAATGATTATATAAACTTCAGAGAGGGCTCATTCGATTGGAAACTGAAAGTTCTAGTTCACTTTTTAAGCGTCAAAAGCTTCTCCCCCCCTCCCACAAACCTCTTTTTCCCAAATGCATCCAATACAAATTTTAAGATAGCTATTTTGTTAAAAATAGTTCAAAGATCATATAACCAGAATTCCGGTGTCGACACAACCCCCAGGACCCGGGGGCAGGCGTTGTAACTTATGCCCTAGGGGCCGATATGGTTCTTATTGAAACGATGCCCGTAAAAACTTCAGAGATGGCTAATTTGATTGTAAATTGAAACGTTTTGTTCAATTTTTCAGAGTCAAAAAGATTGGAGGGCAACTATGCGCCCCCATGGCACTTTGCCCCCAAATGCATCAATGTAAAATTTTGAGATAGCCATTAAGTTAAAAATTACTCCTAAGTCAGATAACAAAAACTCAGGTGTCGCCACAGCCCCCCAGGACCCGGGGGCAGGCGTTGTAAATTATTCCCTGGGGCATATATGCATCGTATGAAAAGGGTGCTCGTATAAACGTCAGAGAGGACTTATTTGATTAGAAATTGAAAGTTCGAGCTCACTTTTAATAGTCAATAGATATCCGAGGGCAGCTAGACCCCCCCATGCCTTATTGGTGAAATCCAGCTTTAGAACATTTTCTGTTAGACAATATGTTCTCAAGAGTTTAATCGTGGGATAATAACAAATCCCGTTTCACGACAGCCCCCCCCAGACCCCGGCGCCAGTGGTCTAAGGTATGCCCGCAGGTGCTGTATGGTTCTTATGAAAGGGATGCTCGTATAAACTTCATAGAGGGCTCATCTGATTGGAAATTGAAAGTTCTAGTTCAATTTTTAAGACTCAAGAGATATCCAAGGACAACCCAACGTTTTTCCCCCAAGCCCATCTGATATAATTTTCATAATAGCTATCTCATTAAAAATAGTTCAAAGGTCAGATAAAAAAATTCCTGTGTCGACGGAACCCGCCAGGGCCCGGAGGCAGGCGTTATGAGTAATACTCTAGGGGCTTATATAGTTCTTATGGAAGGGATGCCCTTGTAAACTTCGGAAAGGGCTCATTTGATCGGAAATTGAAAGTTCTTGTTCGCTTTTAAAGAGTCAAGAGAGATCGGGGGACAACTAGCCCCCCCCCCTCCTCCACGCCCGAAATGCCCCAGATAAAAACTTTGAGATAGACATTTTGTTAAAAATAGTTCAAAGTTCTGACAACAAAAACCTCCGGTATCGACACAGCCCCCAGTTCCCGGGGGGAGGCATTGTAAGTTATGCCCTGGGGGCATACATGGTTGTTAACGAAGGGAAACTCGTTTAAACTTCCTAGTGGGATCATTTGAATGGAAATTGAAATTGGTAATTATCTTTTTAAGATTAAACTGTGTTTGGAGGTAGCCCCCCCCACTCCATTTTTTTTTACCAGAGGCACTTCATATATTAGGGGTCGTTGTATAAACTTCAAAGGGGGTTCATTAAATTAGGAAATCAAGAGTTCTAGTGCCCTTTTTAAGAAACAAAAGTGATCGGAGGGCAACTGCTCCCTCAATCCCTTCTTCCCCAAATACATCTGATAAAAATTTGAGGTAGCCATTTCGTTGAAAATAGTTCAAAGGTCAGATAAGAAAAACTCCTGTGTCGACACGATCACCCCCCCAGGACCCGGGGAAGACGTTGTAAGTATTACTTTGGGGGCATATATGGTTCTTATGGAATGTATACTCGTATAAACTTCGGCGGGCTCATATGATTGGAAATTGAAAGTTCTCGTTCACTTTAAAAAGTCAAAAGAGATAGTAGGGCAACTAGCCGTATGTGGTTCTTATGAAAGAGATGCTCGTATAAACATCATAGAGGGTTCATTCGAATAGAAATTAAAAGTTGTAGTTCATTTTCTCAGAGTGCAAAAATATCGGAAGTCAACTAGCCCCTCCCATCCTCCACGCCTTTGGGTGTATCGGATGGATAAACCCATCTGATAAAAATTTTAGGGGATGATTTTGTTAAAAATAGATCAACCATCAGATATTAAAACTCCAGGGTCGACACAACCCCCCAGGACCCAGGGACAGGCATTGTAAGTTATACTCTCGGGATATATAAGATTCTTATAGAAGGGATACTCGAAGAAACTTCAGAGAGTTCTCATTTGATTGAAAATAGAAAGTTCTAGTCCCCTTTTAAAGAGTCAAAATAGACCGAAGCTTACTTAGTTCCCACACGCCCTTTTTCCCCAAACCAATCGGATAAAAATTTTTAGATAGCAATTTTGTTAAAGATAGTTCAAACATCAGATAATAAAAGTCCGAGGCTGACACAAACCCATTTTTTCACTTTGATATTTTTACTTTGATACCAGTTTTGATGCTTTGATGAATATTTGATTTTTTGTTAAAAGTTTGATTTTGAAATAAGAAATTTTTAACAATTTGAAATTTTTTACAATCAAAAACAAATAAAAATTAATTAGAAAAAAAACATTCCGTAAAATAAGTTTTTCAAAGAAAAGTAAAGGCCATTTTAAAATTAAGCTCATCAGATACAAATACCTTTTAAAATTGAAATTCAAAACAATCAGAAATTACTATTAAAGAATAACTGAAACCCAAAACGAACAGAAAGTAAATAAACAATCATAGCAAAAACATAAAACAGGTAATAATGTAAATAAATAAATAGATCTTAAAGTGAGTAATGCTTAGATTGAATATGAAAATCAAGCTTAAAACTAAAAAAAATATTTTCCTATTGAAGCAGAAATCAAACTTAAAACGAACATAAATTAAATAAACAATCAATGCAAACAAACATACAATAGATATTAATCTAAATCAATAAATAAATCTTAAAACGAGTGAAACTTAAATTGAATATGCAAATCAAGCTCGACACGAACAAAAATCGCTACAAACAAGTTCGGGTATGACCTCCTTCTCTCACTGTAAGTCTAAAACCTACTGCGTCTTTGGCACTTTACTGAAAACAATATACGTCTTGAACAGTCTTGGAAAGTATAAACAACATCAAATTGAATTTTTGAGATATAATGATATTAATCGTTGAAAGATACATCAGTTCAAGAATTTATTTCACTGTAATTGTACTTTTATTTTCAATTTTGTAAGAAATGGAAAAGAAAATAATTGTAATATATAATTCGTTTTCAGTTAAGCGCCAATGACGCAGTAGGCTTTTGGTTTTTATTTACAGTTAGGAAAGGAGGCAGTATCAAAACACTTGTTTGTAGTGAAAATATATTCGTATTTAACAACTTTAAAAAGAGCTAATAAATTAAACTTAATAGTTGATGTATAATAATATTAACTGCTGAAAGCTCATCAGTTCAAAATGTTACTATAATTTAAATGTTTATTTTCAATATTAAGTACAAAAAAATTATTTGTCATAAAATGGGTTTTCAGTAAAGCGCCAATGACGCAGTAGGTTTTAGACTTTTACAGTGAGAGAAGGAGGTCATACCCAAACTCCTGTTTGTACGGATTTTTGTTCGTTTCAAGCTTGATTTGTATATTCAATTTAAGTTTCACTCGTTTCAAGATTTATTTATTAATTTACATTAATATCTATTGTATGTTGTTTTCATTGATTGTTTATTTAATTTCTGTTCGTTTTAAGTCTCATTTATACTTCAATAGGAAAATATTTTTTTTAGTTTTAAGCTTGATTTTCATGATTAATCTAAGCATTAGTCTACTTAAGATCTATTTATTAATTTATATCTTTACTTGTTTTACGTTTTTGCTATAATTGTTTATTTAATTTCTGTTCGTTTTAGGTTTCATTTATTCTTTAATAGTAATTTCTGGTCATTTTGAGTTTGAATTTTAAAAGCTATTTGTATCTGCTGATCTTAAGTTTAAAATGGCCTTCACTTCTCTTTGAAGAACTTATTATTTGGTAGGTTTTTTTTTTTAATTAATTAAGAATAAAAAGCTGTATCAATTTCAACTGATTAGTCCTGTTTATTTTTTTCGTGGTTAAGTGTCGTAACACAAACGATAATGTGACACATTCCTGATAACTTCAAAATTCTGAAAGAAAAAGGCTAGAAAATCGCGGTCTTGAAATTTGAATAGATCCAGGTAGGATCCTAAGGCTAAAACAAAGTTACCGCTTTGATGTACTTGGTTATTCAAACTTTACAAAACAAATAATAGAGACAAGTCACAAAACAGATCATCACTGATTTTGAAACCTGCTTTGGAATGGGGGTTAATCTAAGCAAGTAAATTTAAGAGGTTGGCTTCTAGACCATGAGACGAAAATGTGATAATCTAAATTTTAAAGATTTTTAGTGCTTGATTATATCTATTAGGAAAAAAAGGTTTTGAATTATATTTGAGTGTTTATATGCAATAAATTTAGTAGCCGCAACCTCTGAGTGGCTGTACCTATGTATTCTTTGTCAACAGGTTGTCAACCCTAGGTCGGAGATTTTTTGTTCTGGCGATTGGTCAGATAATATTAAAGTTTGGGCTTTACGACCCTCTTCTCATGAAAATTTTAAAATAATGGGCTAAAATATTTCCCATTTTTGTTATTTCAAAATTTCTCATGTGATTCTCCATCTATTTTTCTTTTTTTATTCTTGTATATTCATTTTACTTTAAAGGAATAAACCGAATTACGACTGCTTTTGAAAAGAGGCACGGAACTGGAAATGTTCGGGTATCAAGAATACAAGGCCAATCATAAAAAAAATTATAGTTTCAGTTTACTTGAACAGTTCTTTTCATCCGTTCCATCTATACAATCGTCCTCTCCATTGCATTTTAAATCGGCGTTTACACAATCTCCATCACCACAAGTGAAGCAATTATCGCAATCTCGGCAAATATACCTGTAAAAGAGACACTCTGAAATGAAAGCGACACACACATTGGGTAAAACTTGAAGCTGAAAACTGAAAACTATTTTTTCAGTTAGAAGATGCAGAGCGTTCCAAAACACCCCAAATATATCATATCGTAATGTCTGCAATTATTACAAAACGTTCGTAAATGATAATAATCCCAAGAAGTTCATAAGTATTACGGACAAATTGCTAAATCTGTGTTATATTCAATGCCGTCACTAGAATTTAAGAACACTTAAAAAATTTACGAATTTTGATTCTCTGGCTATAGTTTAATAAAAAGAAATAATTAGCAAAAGATTTGAAAGCACTGCACCTCTCATGCAACGAGGTGATAAAAATAAAACCTTTTCTTCATCCTTCTCCCTCCCTCTCTTTCTTTTCTCTTTCAGTCAGAACTAGAGGTTCTGGAAAAATTATAATCTTTCTATAACAACTTACAAACAAGACACTCTGTACAGCGGTCGAGTGAAAAAAAAGTTTGCCAACCTGTCCTGCCTCTTATACCGTAAGTTGCGTCATAATACCACAATTTCGAGGAAAATTCCGCACAAGTTTCTCATGATGGTGCTTATCACGCTTATACAGCAAAATGGGTTTGATTACCGTACATACGGTATAAATGGAATTTATACCGAGTAATGTCACATTACAGGAAAAGGAGTAAATTATTGCTCTCAACTTCTAATCATGGAAAGCAGGCTACAGAAAAACGGGGTTGGCATTGAAACCAATAAGAAATGTGGATCTTGAAAATTTGGATGACTTGGATAAAGCGGTTTATTGGCGCCAGAATATTACAATGAAATATCTGGTACTTAGAATTATACGAGAAAGACTCGAGAAATTGTATAGCAAACATGTGACATTACCTGGTGTTCATCTCGGTTAGTTTGCGATGTATTACACATCGAAAATAGTGTCTGACCATGGATAGCTATACTTTAATTAAGCATTTAGTTGGGATTTTGGTTAGGTTAGGTTTAGGTTACGTATTTAATATATGCTATGCTTTACTCCCACTCCCCTAATGTGCAAATCTATAGCCCAAATTTGTCTCTAAACTATTATATGTTCATCTTACTTAGATATATTTCATTAGCATTAACCAACTTCACTTCTCGAGCGTTTCTTCTATAATACTTAAGTACTAAATATCCTGCAGAAAACGTCATGTTTCCAAACATTTAGAAAAAGTTACTGTACATTTTGTCATTGTCAATGTCAAATATCAATACCAGGCTTCGTTTCAATGTTTTAAAGGTAGTTAAAACTTACAGGCAAAATAGTCTAAGTTGAATAACTCTTTCTTCGACACTAAAAAAAATTTATCCCCTGGCTGCATCCTCGGTCAATTCATACCTGAAAATCGGAATTTTACACCATTTTTATTTATTTATTTTTTTTGCAACTATTGAAATTTTTCTCTTTGCGAAAATTCTCACTGTTGTTGCCAATCGTTAAAAGAGGCAAGCCGAACCCATTCTTGTCAAACAGTTCATGGTAACGAACTGTAAGTAAGGAGTGACCCGCCTCCATAGTAACCGAAACTTTAAAAAACGGAATTCTGATACCAGTAGATACATCAAAAGAATTGTTTTTTTAAGCTGATTTCAAATATATAAGCTTCATCAAATTTAGTATAATCCATCAAAAGTTACGAGCCTGAAAATATTTGCATTATTTTCAAACAAGGGGGAAACACTCCCTAAAAGTGATAGAATCTTAATTAAAATCAAATCATCAGATTCAGCGTAACAGAAAATCCTACTGTGGATTTTTCAAGCTGCTATCTGCAAAAATGTGGAATTTTTTTTTGCCCAAAGAAAGATCACGGATGCGTGTTTTTTCTTTTTCTTTTTTTCAGGGGTCATTGTATCGATCCAGTAGTCCTAGAATATCGTGAGGGGGCTCATTCGAACGAAAATTAAAAGTTGCAGTGCCCTTTTTAAGTGACCAAATAAATTGGAGGGCAACTTGGGCAACTCCCACGCTCATTTTTTTCCCAATTCACCCAAGCAAAATTTTGATATGGCTATCATAGTCGAAAATCTAATAAATATGTCTTTGAGGATGACTTAGTCCTCCACAGTTCCCGGAGGAAGGACTGCAAGTTATGAACTTTTCGCAATATTTACACATATGAATGAATGAATAAATTTTATTAGTAACCCGTCTTAAAATCAAAACAAAAAGACGGAGCACAAACAAGAAAAGAAATAAAAAGCAAAACTGACAAGAAAAAACAATTACAAACAGAAAGAACTACATAATAACATTACTATTTGAGAAGGTGGACCCACTCGTGGTCCAGCAGCTCTAGGTTTTTCATGTAATTCTGAATTACCTCCTCCACGGCACTCAGAGGCTCAGCAATTCCATATTTCGCAACAATATGGCGGTTTCTAACAAAAGGTGACACTTGAAGCAGATAGTGGGCATACTATTATGAGCAAGCGTTCGATTCTGTTGATAGAGGAACTTTAGCAAAGGTTTTATCCTTGTATGGTATACCAAACACTTACATTAAAGTGATTAGGGGTATGTACGAGAATAACACTGCTGCGGTTAAGGTAGGAAATGAGGTTAGCAGCTGGTTTTGTATTGAATCAGGAGTTAAGCAGGGTTGTGTTCTATCCCCCTTTATATGGATTATTTTGATGGACTTTGTCTTAAGGAGCACAGGAAAGGCAATGGGAGACCACGGAATCAAATGGGGAGGAAAAAGTCTCCTGGACTAGGATTATGCTGATGATTCAATCATCCTAGATGACAGTGTGAGCAAAATGAATGCAGTTTTAGAGGTTTTGCGAGTTCAGGGAGCTAGTATTGGTTTGAAAATTAATGTTAGGAAGACTAAGTCACTAAGGCTAAGAATAAATGAAGATGAAAAGGTGACGATGGGTAATGAAAAGATTGATCAGGTGGACAGCTTCACTTACCTTGGTAGTATTATTGGTAAAGATGGTGGGAGCAGTGAAGACGTTAAAAGTAGAATAGCCAAGGCTCAGGGTGTTTTTTCACAGTTAAAAAAAGTTTGGAAGAATAGGAAGATAAGTCTGCAAACCAAGATATTAGAAGCTACAGTGATGACAGTGGTCAAATATGGCTCTGAAGCATGGACGCTCCGAAAAGCGGATGAAGATTTGCTAGATGTTTTCCAGAGAAATTGCTTAAGGATTGTTCTGGGTACCCGGCTGACTGACCTTATTTCAAACAATAGGCTATGCGAAAAATGTGGTTCAATACCGCTCTCTAGGTCTATAATGAAAGAAAGGTTGATGTTGTGCGAATGAAGGATGATAGATTGCCAAAGATTGTTCTTTTCGGCCAACCATCTAGGGCAAAACGGAAAGCAGGTCGCCCCCGTCTGGGGTGGGAGGACGTCATAAAGAAAGATTTAAAGGAAATGGGAACGTCGGGGGCGGGTGTAAAAAGGGAAGCTTTGAATAGATTGGGGTGGAGGAGGAGCGTACGTAGCTGTGTTGGCCTCAGGCGGCTTGGTGCTGCGGTGAGTTGTTAGTAGTAGTAGTAGTAGTTGAAAAATACCAACCTTATGTCTTTTTCGTTTCGTGCACTCAGGAGCTTCCAAAAAGGAGACAGGTACAAGACATGAGGCAAAGCTACTGCATTATAAAGATGAGCCAGATATTTACGGCTTGAATTGTGACGGCTAGTGACAACACTCACATAGGCAATGCGCATTTTTTTTTTAGAAAGGTGTTAAATAAGCAAAGACTGGATTTCTCGAAGATTACAACCAATCGGCAGCCCAAGGTACGTAATGTGACTAGACAGTGTTACGGTAATTCCACCAAGCCTGACACAAAATTTTCTTTGAGGGTTGCACGGTGGGCATCTAACGTTTTATTGAACTTTCGTTTAGTATGGATTCGAATCTCATTCACTATTCCACTCCGTGGCTTCCCGCTATCATACCAAACTTTCAGTCACAACTTCGCTGACGCACAAGCCACCACTAGCTCCAGATTTCTGGACCACCCTTTCACCTGCGATCTGTTATGGATACGCTTCACAGGAACTGCTACACTCTCCGCGACCATTCGATTGTTCTGCACAGTCAATATTTATCTGCAGACGTATTTCACTTTCACTGCAATATGAATTTGCATTTCTCTGCAACAGATGGAAGGGAACTTTTATTTTACTCAGGATATCGCCACAAGTAGCCGCAAAGAGATCATTCGACACTTTTTTCCAGTCACTGAATACTCTCCATTGGGATTCAAACGAACCCAACAACTTTGGACAGTCCAGTGATATTGACAATGACAAAGGCAAATCTTCAGAGTATAAACCATGAGCTGCAACTTTTACTTCGTCACTCATCGGCAAGTTCGTTAACACATGGTTAAGATTTAAAACGATGTTAGCAACACTGATAAATGTATAACCTTTATCCTTATTAACAACATTTAACTGATCAAAAAGGGAACCTATAACGATCTGAGTCATTTCAGATTGCATTAAGTAGGTCACAGTTGAAATCCCCTATTAATAGAACTTTCGTATTCCCAGAAATCTGAGCCTTCACGAAACGGCTTAGCTGAGTACACGCAGCCGTGAACTTGCTGTCCGAGAGGCTAGATCTATCATTAGTAGGAAGATAGACAATAATTATCACAGTATCGCGAACTTTAACAGCGAGGAGGTGTTTACTTGATGCTAAAAGTTCAGCCTGTGGCAGGATCTTTCCATATAGGATGTTTTCTTGGGGTAAGGGACATTTCTATGAAGAGGGTGATGGATTTCCCAGCATTATTTAAAAAACGATCAGAATTTAAATAAAAAAACAAGTTTTTTTAACTTAAAGTAAAGAGCAACATTAAAACTTAAAACGAACAGAAATTATTAAATATATGAGGCGGTTCGCCCCTTCGTCAATACCTCGCTCTTTACGCTTTTTCGTACTTTCAAAAGAGCAATCTATCTTCTAATTAAACGGCCTTTTGTGATTCAGGGATTTGTAATTCGAACAAAATTCGAACTTTAGCATAAAGAACGAGGTATTGACTAGGGAGCAAACCCCCTCACATACGTAATGATTTCTGCTCGTTTTCAGTTTTAATGTTGCTCCTTAATTTCAGTTGAAAAAACTTAGTTTTTTTTTATTTTTACAAACAAGCTCGACCTTCGTTTACCCCATCACACTCGACCATCGTAACACCCAATAGAGCTGTTGAGCAGCACAACAGTCAATAAGCTGATAAAACTGTTAGGTTTGGTCGACCTATTAAATAAATTAATTTAAAAAACAAAGTTTTTCCGAGGGAAGTAAAGAGCAAAGTTAAAAATTAAAACGAACAAAAATTATTACTTCACAGCCTATCTAACATCTATCAATAAAACTAGTGCCAATAAATCAACTGGCGATATCTCCCTATGTTTGTAGGATTACAGAAAACTAGCGCTGACTGAAAACACAAAACAATATAAGAGTTTCGGTACGGTAAAAACAAACATCCAAGGGCACTTTTAACAGTATAAAAGTAAATCATTTTTAGATTGTTGCTTTATTTATTTATTTTTTCGTTTAATTTTGCATCACTTCTGCACAATGAGCTCACTTCAATGATTGACGGCCATTTTGGGTTTGAAAAGACATAATGTCTTTTCAGATCGAAATTAAATAAAAAACACGGGGTTGAAAGTTCGAACCGGCTGAAACTAGACGAAAAACTAGAAACTTGAAACTAGACGAGAACAACTCGTGTTTGAACCCGCTAGGCTGTGAAGTAATAATTTTTGTTCGTTTTAAGTTTCAACTTCGATCTTTACTTCCCTCGGAAAAACTTTGTTTTTTAAATTAATCTCTGCTCGTTTTGGATTAAAATTTAGTTTGGAAACAATACTGCCATATTTTTTTTTTTTACGGAATAACTTCTGTTCGTTTTAAGTTTTATTTTTTCTCCTTAGTTTCAGTTCAAAAATTTTTTTTATATATTTTCTAATTACCGCCAATCTAGGGAAAAATAGTGTCGTGTTTTTTTTTTTTTTTTTTTTTTTTTTTTTTATAGAAGAAATAGACCTTTAATTCTTTGTTTAAAAAAAATAAATTTAGTAGCACTTAAGAGAGCAGCACCAGGTGAGTAACTTCGACACAGAAGGTTAACTAAGACAGGTTTTCTTATCGACAAACTTATGGGAAATTTTGCTAGCTCACCAGAAATGTGCCTTTAGGCTTATTGAGTTTTTTGACCTGTCCCTATATAGAAAATAAATAAAACAAGTTTTTTTTAACTGAAAGTAAGGAACGACGTTAAAAATTAAAACGAACAGAAATTATTCCGTATATGAAAGAGGCTGTCCCCTCCTCAACGCCTCGCTCTTTATGCTAAAGTTTTTTATTGTTTTAAAAAATAGAGTTGTGAGAAAGAGCAAAATTTAGTGTAAATTTTGAAAAAGAAAAATTTATGAACCTACGGTCCTAATATCTCTACTGAAAACATTTTCTTTTTTCCCTGCAGGGATGGTCAGCTGATTTCATCTAGTTGAAACAAAGCTGAAATACTAGCACCTACCAGAAAAAATCTCGCCTGAAAACGTCTGTATACTTCCCAATAACCAATACTATTTGTTAACATTAGGTAAAGTTTATAACTTTTAGCCCTCCCCCAGGGAATTCGGGGGATTAATTCATCCTAAAAGACATAATCATCACATTTTTGACCGTACTGAACAACATGGCTATCTCAAAATTTTGATCGGGTGACCTTGGGAAAAAATGAGCGTGGGAGGAGGCCTAATTGCCCTCCATATTTTTGGTCACTTAAAACGGGCACTACAAATTTTAATTCCCGTTCCAATGAGTCCTCCCACGATATTCTAGGACCACTGGGTCAATACGATCACCCCTGGAAAATAATAATAATAATAATAATAATAATAAAAAACAAATAAACCCGCATCCGTGATCTTTCTTCTGGCAAAAAAACAAAATTCCACATTTTTGTAGATATGGGCTTGAAACCTCTGAAGAAGAGTTCTCTGATACGCTGAATATGATGGTGTGATTTTCATTAAGGTTCTATGACTTTTAGGGGGTCCTTCCCTCTTTTTTCTAAAATCAGCCAAATTTTCTCAGGTGCGTAACTTCTGATGGGTAATACTAAACTTGATGAATCTTATATATTTGAAATCAGCATTAAAATCTGATTCTTTTGGTGTATCTATTGGTATCAAAATTACGTTTTTTAGAGTTTCGGTTACCATTGAGCCGGGTCGCTCCTTACTTACAGTTCGTAACAACGAACTGTTTGAAAAGCCATTCATTACTTACAAATGAATCAAAATTTCAAAAAAGATCATTTCTTGTGTATGTACGATAAATGTTTTTGTAAACTAAGTTTGTTTTCATTCCAAAAATTTTGGGAAGAATTACCTGAATTCTCCTACAGAACTGTTTAGCAATAAATACTCCTTCTTTTAATATACATTTTTGAGTGGTTCCAGAACCGCATACCTACACTTCTCCAACCACTAAGTGGCAAGGGGTTGGGGTACGGAGCTTAATATCCTATGGGACAGAGGGAGCAACTGCCTCTCCTAGACCACAGTTTTCCCCCAAACCCCAGTCCCTCCAGGTCAAATTTAGTTTCTCGAAATATGTTGTCAAAACTAATATAAATCTGCATATTTCAAGCATCCACTGAAACAGGTCAGTTTTCTTTAGTACATCTTTACCTTTTGTATTACTATATGGCTCGTTTTAAGTTTTCTGTGTCAATTTCACTTGATTTGGGAAAATTCGCTCCAAATTTTACACACACCCTGCACAGGATTTTGACAAAATTACGTCATACGTTGGGGTATGGATTTAGTGATTTACTATGGATTTAGTGAATGTCTTTGCAAACCATAAACTGCATGACCTCTATTCCCTTTTGAATCAAAATGCTTGAAAAAATACCTTCTTGGGGCATGCTTTAAAAAATGAGTTAATCACATTTATAAAACAGTGAAATTATCTGAAATGATCACATATAAGGGGACAAAACTACGATTGAAAAAAAAAAAATTATAAGTACTAACAGAACCACACTTCTAATAATCTGATTTGATATATTGGTTTTGTACCTTAATTGTGTAGCTTATTAAGGGGGCTTGGAGGAGGACCATACGGGAGGTGTTCTTTCAAGCCTCTAGTTAAGTGTTTTGAACCATAATTATAACAATGATGATATCGTTTTATACTTCCAAGCTTTTCAAACAGTTCGTGGAAACGAAGTGTAAGAGGCGACCCGGCTCAATAGCAACCGAAACTCTAAAAAACGGAATTTTGATATCAATAGATACATTGAAAGAATTGAATTTTTATGCTGATTTTAGATATACATGTTTCATCAAGTTTAATCTTACCCATCAAAAGCTACGAGCATCAGAAAATTTGCCTTCTTTTCGAAAAAAGGAGGGAACATCCCCTAAAAGTCATATAATTTTAATTAAAGTCACACCATCAGATTCAGTGTATTAGAAAATCTTACTGTAGAGGTTTCATGCTCCTATCTGCTAAAATGTGGAATTTTGTATTTTTTTGCGAGAAGAAAGATCACGGATGCGTGTTTAATTGTTTTTTTCTTTTTCCCAGGGGTGATCGTATTGACCCAGTGGTCCTAGAATGTCACAAGAGGCCTCATTCAATCGGAAATTAAAAGTTATAGTGCCCTTTTTAATTGACCAAAAAAATTGAAGGGCTTCTAGTATCACTTTTTATTTTAAAAAAAACTGCATTTTCATGTACAAGCTATGTTCATCATTCTACCATTGGTGACTCTCGACCATTGCATAGTAGCCACAGTAAAAAGCGTGACTTCATTTCTCGAAGGTGTACCGAATAATAAATAAGTACTACTTCATTATTGTATTTTGTTTTTTTTTCTTTTTTCCGTAGCTAGTTAAAGTAAAGAACAAATAGTAAAGCTTACAATAGTTGAATATTACTAGGAGACTAAAAGTTTGTTATATAACCTTATTACTTTCCTAGAAACCAGCATCATCCATTTATAATTAACAGAAAAAGTTGCCCCGGAGCCACCAACACTTGTATATTATAAAATAAAAATAAAACAAGTTTTTTAAACTGAAAGTAAGGAGCGACATTAAAACTTAAAACGAACAGAAATTATTCCGTATATGAAAGGGGCTGTCCCCTCCTCAACGCCGCGTTCTTCACGATAAATTTTTTTATTTTTTTAAAAAATAAAGTTGTGAGACAGAGTCAAACTTTAGCGTAAAGAGCGAGGCGTTGAGGAGAGGACAGCCTCTTTCATATACGGAATGATTTCTGTTCGTTTTAAGTTTTAATGTCTCTCCTTACTTTCAGTTTAAAAAACTTAATTTCTGATGTTTTTTTATTTAATTTCTGATGATTTTTTAGTTAATGCAGCTTTTATTTTGGCCCACCGTCATTGAATAAGAAAACAAAATTTGCATAGAAATTTTACTCTTCTTTTGCTAAATGGCTGTCTCTAAATTTGGTTCTGACATAATTTATAAATTAACTTACATAACTAATTTCTATATTTGTATATTTTTCTTCTGGCAAAAAAATACGTTGCAGATATAGTTGCAGATTTTTGCAGATATGAGCTTACATCATTTCGATGTAAAATCATTTCGATGAATTTGTTTGTCGATTTTATTTATATGTGTGCAATATTTGCATTATCTACTTAAGAAATGACATCGAAAGTGTTTTTTTTGTCAGGGCGTAATTTGTTCTGAGGTAGGGGGCAACTGCCCCCTTCCTGACCTTTGTTACCCCCCCCCCTCACCCAGCTGAAACTTAGTTTCTTCAAAAATTTTGTCAAAATTAAGATAAGCCTGCATAACTCAGAAAAACGGGCCAGTTCTTTGCATTTATGGTACTATAAGGCTTTTTTTTATTTCTCACTGACATTTTCACTTGATCTGGGAAAGTTTGGTCCCCTTCCCCCCCCCCCCCCTTGGGTTTTTACAAAATTAAGCGCCTGGCTTTAGTGTTATTTCACACTTACGGATGGTAGAATTGATGAAAATCACGTAGATATGAGCAATAGCTTTCAAATGACCCATTAAACGTCACTATAAAAAGTTGTGGTAGCCCAGTAGCCCCAGCTTTTCCCACTTGAGACAATGCACCCAAAATGATGTTTTTAAGTGCCATTTGGAACTTGCTGATGGTGAAATTTATAGGAAGGAAGGACGTATATATGAGCAATATCTTTTATATGAGCAACTAAAAATTTGTCTAAGATACAGGCGATACCAAAACACCCAATAGCAATACGCCCGATACCAATACAGGGACTATGGAGGGTTATATCATCACTAAAACCATACATATTGGAACTCTGAACTACATTGAACAAAATAGTTTTCACAAAATTTTGGTTGGTTGACTTTGGGGGGAGGGCGCCTGTAGGGAGGGGGGCTAGTTGCCCTCCAATCTTTTTGGTCACTTAAACAAGGCAGTTGCAATTTTAATTCTCTTTCGAATGAGGAATTGCACATCTCTCTATGATGCTCTGACCAGCCCCAATCCCTGCTAGGAAAAAAAAGAATAGAAAAAAGGGAGACAGATCAGTGCTACAGATGCAAAAAAGCGATTTTCTTTGTTGTTCAAGGAGGGGGAATATAATTTCCCTGTAAATGTTATCGACCATGCTGATTCCAATGATACACTTTTCATTTTGATCTGACACCATTTTTGAGGGGTTTAAAGCTTTTTTTCAAAATCACCATAAATTTCTTTTCGCAATAACTTTTTTTAAGACAAACTGAAACAATTGTCACATTAATGAATCAGTGTCAGGTGGCAATTTTTTTCATTATGTAGCTTTTTTCTAAACGCGGTTTTTAACTTTTGGTTTCTATAGGCGGTGGTTCGCTCTTTACTAGGTTGCAGCTAGTGCTGCAACCCTGATAAAGGGTAATAGGAACATGTGAAATTAAGTAATAAAAGTGGCATTTTGAAATTAGAAGGAAATGAGGAATCCATTGTGTAATTTTCAAGATGCCGGTAGTCAGGCGACGAGAAAAGCAAAGCTGAGATAGCCATTGCCCGGTACTTGTACGAGACGCTGTACAAAGATAGGCATTACAAATGGCTTCTCACTCCAAGAACTATGTTTAAACTTTAGTTTATCGGGGTTTAGGGGGACTAAAAGGTACCTAGGCTGGGTTAGGTTATGTACTTAATATTTACTATGCTCTACCCCGTCTCCCTAATGTGCAAGTATATAGCCCAAATTTGGGTACTGCTCAATTAGCTGGAACCCACACGATATATTGTTTATGTCTTTCCTATGTTTTCCTATATTGTTTGTCTTCCCTATTTTTGCTCTACAGATAAATAGTGGATTGGGTTATAAGAATCACAAACAACAAAATGCTGTAAATAAATACAAAAAAAAACGACTGTAAAAATTAACCTGTTTCCTGGCCCTGTTTCCAAGCCCTACAGGGACTGCGAAATCCCTTTGAAGAGCATTGGAAGTTAGAAACTTATACTTATCAATGAAAATCCTGCCAGATAAAAAGTAAAATGAGTTGATAAAGGTTACCTCACGTTGCTAATTCTAGAACAATTCATTTCGTCAGAAGCATCAGGACAATCGATAAATCCGTCACACCTTTCTGTATGGGGTATGCATGTCCAATTGTTCGCATACAGAAACTTATTCTCACCTGGACATTCACCTTGGGCATCTGCATGACATTCCTGCAAGGAAACAAAGTCCCAGAAAAGCTTCTTTAAAAACTAATAATCTCTTTAAAAACTTCTTTAAAAAAAATAATAATCAGCATGATTTTCCGGTTGAACTTGCCTTTGCTAAAAAAAAAGGAAAAAAACCAACGATCAGGAAAGTCGTCCGTTCTTTACAATATCGCATCACTTTTCCTGACGTGTAATCAAGGATAACTTAAAGATAAACTCTGGATGGGATCACTGATGGATTACTTTTACGGAGCAATTTCCTCACATCATCAATTATTAAAGAACTTTTAAATTAAAATTCTATCCTTTAGAGTGAATAGTGACAAGGAAATCCATTCTTCATTGCAGAAAGACCCTTTTTTCGGATTTCAGTTATAAAAATTACCCCAATCGTATAAATTGATATATTAGCAATAATACAGCTAGCGATGACAAGTGCAAGAAACGAGAACCTAACAGGAATTAATCAGTTTGATGGTACTAAACTGGATCATGGTCAATTATGGCCTAATAAAATCAAATTTGATGTGAGTAACTAAGTAATTTGTTACAATATGTTATTCATAGTTCATGCATGTTATTGATTTGCTATTATAATATTTCTAACAGCACAGCAAATCATTAAAACCCATTAGTTGACAACTTCTCTATCAAAATTTTTGCTTCAAATCTCTGTGGAGGATTAAAATGGAGGTTAGAGTAGAGAAGCTGATGGCTAAGACGTACATAATCTAACTGCATGAAAGAAATTTTTGGGTGACGAATTCCTCGTTTTTCAGCATTGTTCATCTACTCTCTTTAAGAAAGCAATAATGGTGAATGTACACATTTATTGAGCGGTTTTTATTTTGTTTAGTTTTTTTTCTTTCACTTACTTCCGCTGCCTGATTTCCTGTGGCTCGACCTTTACTATGCCCCAGTTATGAAAAATTTAAGGGTTTTCCCCTGTGCCAGCGCTGTTTGCAGTCACGGTTCTCGTTAGGCAAACTCGAGAAAGGTCTATCTTGACGCCATGACATATACAGACAATTTGAATAAATATTACAGCACAGGAAGCTTTGGAAAGCAGCCAGTAGGACTGGAATCTACTCCGTAGCCGGATTCCTTGTCATTCGCTCTTTGTTAGGTTCCGGCTAAGAAAAAGCCCGAGGCTTTTTCCTGTGTCTGCGCTGTATGCAGTCAAGATTCTTATTGAGCAAACTCAAGAAAGGTCTACCCTGACGCCATGACGTTTAATGACTATTTGAATGTGTATCACTGTCCAGAAGGCTCTAAGGATTTGTCAGTAAGACTATAATCTATCATACAAAGCGTCAAGTTCTGACATGCTTGCCAAGTACAGTTAGTGATACAAGAGTATTTTGAGGAGTGACACTAATCTGTAGTTGGTAGGAGTCTTGGCTCCCTTTCCACATATTTTGAAATACGTCTTTTTAGGAGAATTTTTATTATAAATTAACCCAAACGAAACAAAAATGGCCAAAATAGATTTTAAAAAATAAGCTTTTGTATTATTATAAAGTAAAATTCGAGCAAAATATTTACCTCCCCCAGACATTTTTACGAGTTGGTTTGCCACTCGTTTTACGATTGGCCCCACATCTTCAAAAAAAACTTAAATGCTGCTTTACCAACTTACCTTATTTTATTTAAAATGTGTACTGTATTTCAAAGTACACAGTTTGTTGTCAATTACCCATTTAACTTCTTTTTTATTGGGGAAAAAAACCAGTTTACTTACAAAACGTATTTCTGTATATTCACTAAATATGTGGTAAAAATGTTTCATGTAATGTAAGATACGATCAAGAAGAGGACTCGCGCTTCGGTCCCTTTAAACTATCTAGTTATATAGAATCCTTAGCTCCTTCTCCTGCTTTTTTAGGCGGAGTGATTTCTGCGATTAATTTATTTTGCGTTTATTTGATAATTTTTATTTTATGATTTAGGATATATAACGTTTTGTTATGTTTTGAGATTAAGTTATAATTTTGCTGTTTCCTATTTCGTGGGTTTTCTGTTTTGTGATATTTTTTTTTCATGTTTTATGTTTGGGGGAGGCAATAAATAGTTTGCCCTGAAAGTTGCAAACTTTGAAAGTTCAAGTTGATTTGGATCATAAAATGGCATTTAATGCAACATCTTGGCGTGGTACCAAGATGTTGGAGGCACTATTCATAAATAGTTGGAACACTGAGCTGTTACTAGTAATTGCTCGTTAATAGCGATCGTAAAACGCAAACATTATATATTTAAAGTTTGTTTCACCTTCTCTGAACAATGGCATAAATTCGAATAAGTGGTAGAAGGACCATTTGACCCCTGGATTTTTTACCACCGCCCCTAGTTTAGAAAAAAATGCTTTCTGTGGGATATATTCGCTGAAACGGCCTTGTTTGGGTTTTAAGCTATTTTAAGAATGCTCATGTCCTGGGAATTCATTTCAGTGCTCATCGTCTGAAATTCACTACTCGATCAGATTTGATTCTTCCACAATAGAAAGCAGGAAGTAATTCTTGGCTTGAAGCTCTTTTTCTAGTTGTGAAAGTCCCGTGTAAGACTTGTTTTTTCGAATATTAGGGCCCGATTTACTGCCACTCTTCAAAAAATCACTTAAAACGACTCTAGAGGTTGCAGAATAGAGATAATAGGGTGTTTAGCAACCTGAACGGAATGCTGTGAATTTTTATATTTTTCACCTGAACTGATACGTTTTTTGTGTTTTATTATCATTTATTTATTTTTCCAGCAGTGATTGTATTTATCTAGTTGTTGTTTTGAGAAAGATTTAATATTTTACAGTTATGAAGCATAAAGGTGTCAAATATATTAAAGGTATACATAAAGGTATATATAAACATAAACAGAAACGATAAGTTTATATAACGTAAACGTTAAGAAGCAACCCAGTTATTGCTTTCTTTTCGTATTCCTGAAAGAAAAAAAATCAATCCTGTTTATTTCTTCTTTTTTTTATCTAAGACTCCTTACTTAAATAAATCAAATAATATTAACAGTTTGATTACTAAAGATCAGTGTATGTATATTATATTTTTGTTATATTTTTCCAATTGGCACTTTCATTTCACTTTATATTGTCATGCTAAGTTCGCATAATAACCTTATAATAACCTTAACGTTTAGTTTTAGTTTCAACTCAGTTTAAAACTGAATCAAAGTATCTAAGTCCCTCGTTCTCATATTTATTGTGTTTTGTATTTAATATAGGCATGTATTTACCATAAAAAATACATTGTAGAAAACGACATACCAGTTCATCAACAAAATCAGGGCAGTCTTTCCATCTGTCACAGCGATTAGGAGGCACACTTTTGCCTCTATAAAGAGGTGACCCACCACAATGTTAAGCGATTTCAGGTCCTAGAGGTCGCAGAGAGACGGTGGTGATTGCATTTCGTAGCCCAAACTCAAACTAAGAAACGTGCAAAATTTCATCCTCCTCCGACTTTATCTTCACGGGGTAAACTGGACCGGAATTTTGGACCCTCCCATCACAGCCCCCCTTTAACGGTGTCCGATTGGGCTGAAATTTCGACGTTAAGCTTTCCTCCGGTTCGGGAACGTATCCTCGAAATTTCAGCTCAATCAGATTAATACGTCCCTGTTTTCAAAAAACCAAATATAGCCACTTAAAATTCATCATTTCTTTTTTTTTCTTAGCCACGCCTACAGGCCACAGTTGGAAACGGATCCGGGTGAATGAGGACTCATTGGAAGCAGAATTCGACCTGTTAGGGCCTTTTGATATTTTCAGACCGAAAATATTATCCCCCGAATTTACATTTACGAAAAACCTCGTTTTCCTATATTAGCCCATGTTAATTTCTCCCACCACAACCCCCCTTTAACGTTGTCTGATCTGGCTGAAATTTAGAGCACAAGCTTTCCTGGGGCCTGGAAGCTTATCCTCGAAACTTCAGCTCAATCTGATCACTCCGTCCCTGTTTTCCAAAAACCAAATCTCAAGTTGTACTTGCGTCAAAAAAATTCATCACCTTACTAAAAAACAATTTCACTTATGTTCCTTTAGTGTCGTAGTGAAATTCCTTGCCGTCAGGGCGGAAGAACCGAATTTGATTTCCTGTTAGACAAAATACTTTATATACTTACTTTAAATTTAAAAAAAAAACTCAGTCTATCTTTTAAATTATTTGAAAAAAATTATGTTTTCTAAAGAGTTAAAGAGGCTGAGTTACAAGGTCTACCCTTAAAACACCCTGTCGAGAATGAAAAGAATAATACACAATCATCTACCAGTTTGTCAAGCAATAATAAGTAATAAACTGTACAAAAACGTGCAGAAATTATTTGAAAAAAACTACGTTTTCTAAAGAGTTAAAGAGGCTGAGTTACAAGGTCGAACCTTAAAACGTACTGGGATTAGGAGGCACAGCTGGGGGGCTGCCGCCCCCAACCCCCCGCTTTCGCAGCCTTTAAATAAAAAAAAAAGTTTTTTAAACTGAAAGTAAGGAGCGACATTAAATCTTAAAACGAACAGAAATTATTCCGTATATGAAAGAGGCTGTGCCCTCCTCCACGCCTCGCTCTTTATGCTAAAGTTTTTATTGTTTAAAAAAAGAGTTGTGAGAAAGTCAAACTTTAGCGTAAAGAGCGAGGCGTTGAGGAGGGCACAGCCTCTTTCATATACGGAATAATTTCTGTTCGTTTTAAGATTTAATGTCGCTCCTTACTTTCAGTTTAAAAAACTTTTTTTTATTTAAAGGCTGCGAAAGCGGGGGTTTGGGGGCGGCAGCCCCCAACTGTGCCTCCTAATCCCTGTACGTTTTAAGGTTCGACCTTGTAACTCAGCCTCTTTAACTCTTTAGAAAACGTAGTTTTTTTCAAATAATTATACAAAGGGATGCATTTTCCAGCCCCACAGTGAAATTCTTTTGATGTGCACGTATTGGAACAGTGATCACCTATTAAAAGAAAACAAACTTGAAATGGTGAAAAGAAGTAAAGTCTAGGCCTAAGATACATACATACAGTGTAGCATGTCCCAATCAACATCCATAAAAGTGAATTAAAAAATAGCTACACTAGGTGGGCGTGGGAGGATGGGAGTGGAAGGGGATTATTTTCCCTCCAATCACTTTCGACTAGCTAAAAGGGCATCATCCCTTTCTATTTTCAATCGAATGAGCACCTTTCGAAGCTCCCACGACAACGCCTTCGATACGAAGTGCCCTGGTCTAAAAAACAACAACAACAAAAAATATCACTAATCACTTTCGACTATTAAAAAGGGTACTAGCAATTTGAATTTCAAACCGACTGAGTGCTTTTTCAAGTTTCTACGACAAAGATTTCAATAAAAACTTTATATGCACCCAGGGCGTAACTTATAACCCTTGCCCTGAGGGTTTTGGGGGAGTGTCCTCCTCTAAAACATATTTTCTATCTGGAAATCAACTAGCCTACGCTGAACAAAGTGGCTATCTCAAAATTTTGATTGGATGTGTTCGGGGGAATGATGGGCGTGGGGGAGGGAGGGGGGCTAGTTGCCCTCCAACTAGTCACTTTCGACTATTAAAAGGGGCACTAGCCATTTGAATTTCCAATCGAACGAGCCTGTTTTGTAGTTTCTACGACAACGCCCTCTTTAAAACTTTATATGCCCCCAGGGCATAACTTAAAACCCTGGCCCTAAGGGTTTTGGGGGAAAGTCCTCCTCGAAAATATATTTCTATTTGGAAATCAACTACGCTGAACAAAATGACTCTCTCAAAATTTTGATTGGATGTGTTTGAGGGAATGATGTGTGTGAGGGAGGGGGGCCTAGTTGCCCTCCAATCACTTTCGACTATCAAAAAGAGCACTAGCCCTTTGAATTTCCTATCGAATTAGCCTTTATCGAAGTTTCTACGACAACGCCATCTTATAAAAACCTTATATGCCCCCACGGCATAACTTAAAACCCATTCCCTGAAGGTTTTGGGGGACTGTCCTCCTCAAAAAAATATTTTCTATCTGGAAATCAACTACGCTGAACAAAATGGCTATCTCAAAATTTAGATTGGATGTGTGGGGGGGAATGAAGGGCATAGGTGGGGAGGGCTCGGTGCCCTCAATCACTTTCGAATATTAAGAAGGGCACTAGCCCTTTGAAGTTCCAATCGAATGGGCCTGTTTTGAAGTTTCTACGACAACGCCTTTCTACAAAAACCTTACCTGCACCCAGGGCATAACTGAAACCCCTGACCCTGAGGGTTTTGGGGAGTGTCCTCCTCAAAAACATATTTTCTATCTTGAAATCAACTACCCTGAACAAAATGGCTATCTCAAAATTTTGATTGGATGTGTTGGGGGGAATAATGGGCGTTAGGGGGGGGACTAGTTGCCCTCCAATCACTTTTGACTATTAAAAAGAGCACTAGTGCCTCCAATATCCAATCGAATGAGCGCTTTTTGAAGTTTCTACGACAACTCCTTCGATACGAAGTGCCCGGGTGTAGAGAAAAAAACACACAAAAAAGCACATTGTGGCTACATCGTTCTTTACTTAGGCAGCGCTAGCACGCTGCCTATGAAAGATAAGACAAAACATATTATATAAAAGGACTATTCAAAGAATCGATAAAAATCTTGAAGGACAGTACATAATCTTACATACCCAAGATTATAACAAAATGAATATATGGAAAAAGCACAAGATTTGTTAACCGGACAGTTAAAAAGAAATTGTACCAACAATCAAAGACCAATATTTCTACTTCACAATTGAAAGGCCTTATCAATGGGGGGGGACTTGGCTTGAACTAAATTAAAGAAAAGGCGAGAAAAAAATGAAAAAACAAATAAGAGACCTACCAATTGGTGTCAATTCAAAAACATTTTGGATGGGGGAGAGATTGAATTTACTGTTTGACATCCAAAAGGGGGAGGCAAATTTGCTGCTTTTTTTTCATTTTTCTATGACAATATCAAGCCAGTGTCATGAGCAGCCACATTCAGGTATACAAGGTGGTATTAAAGCAGTTGCACCACATGCATTTTACATTCACCCCCGTACTCATAGACTCATCCTTGTATTTAGAACTTGAAACGAATGGCATCTTTCTCCTCCACTCTTTAATAGCTGTATTGTTTTATCACGAATAGCAATATACACTACCAACTGTTTGTTAATCCTCAGAAAGCCTTTGGCATAACTGTTCCTCAGTTGGAGAAATCATCAAACAGTTCGTGGTAACGAACTGTAAGTAAGGAGCGACCCGGCTCAATGGTAACCGAAACTCTAGAAAACGGGTTTTTGATGCCAATAGATATATCAAAAGAATCAGATTTCAATGCTGATTTCAAATATATAACTTTCAGCAAGTTTAGAGCTACCCATCAAAAGTTACGCGCCTGAGAAAATTTGGCTGATTTTCAAAAAAAGGGGGAAAGACCCCCTAAAAATTATAGAACCTTAATGAAAATCACACCATCATATTCAGCGTATCAGAGAACCCTACTGTAGAGGTTTCAAGCTCCTATCTACAAAAATGTGGATTTTTGCATTTTTTGCCAGAAGAAAGATCACGGATGCGTGTTTGTTTGGTGTGGTTATTTTTTTTTGTTTTTTTTGTCCCCAGGGGTGATCGTATCGACCCAGTTGTCCTAAAAGATCGTGGGAGGGCTTAGTGCAATGAATATTAATATTCCTAGTTCCAATTAAGATTGAACAAAAAAATGGAGGGCAACTAGGCCCCCTTCCACGCTCATTTTTTTACCAAAGTCACCCGATCAAAATTTTGAGATAGCCATTTTGTTCAGCATGGTCGAAAATATGATAAATATTTCTTTTGGGATGACTTAATCCCCCGAAGTACCCAGAGGGAGGGCTAAAAGATATGAACTTTACCCAATGTTAACATATAGTATTGGTTATTCGGAAGTATACAGAAGTTTTCAGGAGTTTTTTTTTCTGGTAGTGGGAGGGAAGGGTGGGTCGGGGGTTATGTTGGAGGATCTGTTCATGAAGGAAGTTCTCATGGGGGAAGGGAAATCGCCATGAAGGGGGCGCCGGACTTGCCAGCATTATTTATTGGTTATTGGGAAGTATACAACCATTTTCAGGAAGGATTTTTTCTGGAGGGGGGCTAGAGGAGGGAGTTACTCTGGAGAATATTTCCGTGGAGGATGTTTCTTTGGGGTAAGGGAAATTTCTATGAAGGGGGCGCCGGATTTCCAAGCATTATTTAAAAAACGATTAGAAATTAAATAAAAAAAAACCAAGTTTTTTCAACTGAAATGTAAGAAGGAATATTAGAACTTAAAACGAACAGAAATTATAACGTATGTGAGGGGGTTCTCCTCCAAGTCAATACCTCGCTCTTTAAGCTACAGTTTTTTTTTAGTGCTTTCAAAAGAGCTATCTATTCTAATCAAACGGCATTTGTGATTCAGAGGTTTGTGAATCAAATTTTTTTTTAACTTTTAACGTAAAGAGCTTGGTATTGACTAAGGGCAGAACCCCCTCATATACGTAATAACATATACGTAATAAAAAAAAACAATAAAAAAACAAGCGATACGGCTCAATAGTAATCGAAACTTTTAAAAACGGAATTTTGATGTCAATAAATGTATCAAAAGAATGTGTTTATAATGCTGATTCTAAATATATAAATTTTATTAAGTTTAGTATTACTCATCAAAGGCAACAAGACTGAGGAAATTTACTCGATTTTTTAAAGAGGGGGGAAACATCCCCTACAAGTGGAAGAATTTTAATGAAAATCACAACGTCAGATTCAGCGTATCAGAAAACCCTATTACATAGGTTTCAAGCTCATATCTGCAAAAATCTGCAACTTTGAATTTTTGCCAGAAGAAAAATATACGAATATAGAAGTTAGTTACGTAAGTTAATTTGTAAAGACATTCATTTAGCAAAAGAAAAGTAAAATTTTTATGCAAATAAAAGCTGCATTAACTAAAAAACGATCAGAAATTAAATAAAAAAAACAAGTTTTTTAAACTGAAAGTAAGGAGCGACATTAAAACTTAAAACGAACAGAAATTATTCCGTACATGAAAGGGGCTGTCCCCTCCTCAACGCCTCGCTCTTTATTCCGTATATGAAAGGGGCTGTCCCCTCCTCAACGCCTCGCTCTTTACGCTAAAGTTTTTTATTGTTTTAAAAAAAAAATTTTGATAAAGTCAAAATTTATCGTAAAGAGCGAGGCGTTGAGGAGGGGACAGCCCCTTTCATATACGGAATAAAGAGCGAGGCGTTGAGGAGGGGACAGCCCCTTTCATGTACGGAATAATTTCTGTTCGTTTTAAGTTTTAATGTCGCTCCTTACTTTCAGTTTAAAAAACTTGTTTTTTTTATTTAATCTACTACAAGATTGGTATACTGATATAGCCTACATTGGTGAACAGAGTACTGAATAGATACAACTGTATCTATAGCGGTATTCCTCTAGGGTATTTTCCAGGGGGAGTATTTTCCTTGAGGAGGATTTTTTTTTTGGGGGGGGGGGGTTGAACTTTCCAGGGTGAACTTCGCACTTGGGGAGTTGGCCAGAATTCCTATATACGAAATACTTTTTATTTGTATAACTTTGTCTTTGCCGACTCGATTTTGTATGTGGAGATGTTAAGAAGTATTGTCCGGAGATGGGGAAAGAAGGGGGGGGGGGTATTTTTACTGAATCTATATAGTCAAGAGTATTTTTCTGTAGGGGAGGGGGTTAATTCTCTATAGGGGAGTTTTCCACAGGATAATTTCTCCAAAGGCAATTTTCATTGGCAGCAACTTTCTACTAGGGGGCGTGGACTTTAGCGTGGAAAGTTTATCACGGAGGACGACATTTACGGTGTGATTGTAAAAACAATCAGAAACTAAAGTCTCTTTCTAATGAATGTGTCATAAGAAAAATTTCAAAACGGAATTGTCCGCAAGAAACTTTCTGAGGGGAATTTTCAGCTAAAATCGACATGCCAAGGGGGAATTTTCATAGTAAGGGGGCAAATTTTAAGTGGGAAGAACTGTCCATGGAATATTTTCTGTTTGGGGGGGGGGGAATTTCCCAGGGAGGGGCAGCAAATTTTTCTGACAGTATTTAAAGACAATGAGAAATTAAATAAAAAGACAAATATTTTCAGCTGAAATTAATGAATAACATCAACACTTGAAATAAGCAGAGATAATTAAGTGTGTGAGGGGAGTTGTCCCTTCATCAATACCTCACTCCTTACGTGAAAGTTTGAATTTTGTCCTAATTGGACAACTCCTGAAAAACAAGGGTCGTTTAATTAGAATAATAAGCGTCTTCTAAAAGTTATGAAAAACAACTTTACCGTAAATAGCGAGGTACTGAAGAGGGAGCCACTTCCCTCAACATCGCCCTACTAATCCTCCCTTTGAAAGCAAACTTTCAAATAGTTTGTGGTAATTTAAAAAAAATCATAAATATCATAGATACAATATTTAGGCAGAATAGCACCGTCTGTAAAGAATGGTCCTTGGAATGAAAAACTAGGACAAATCCCCATCTACAGTTAAAAATTTGCCCTGGGATCATTTAATTGTTTTGCCGCTTTGCTTTCTTGATCTGTTTTTGTTTGCTTTTTGCCTTCCACTTAATTGTCTAAATGAACTCATTTAAAGGCCACGCCCAAATTAAAGTTGTTTCTGCTCAATATCACAAACTAAGTCTGAATTTATAGTATTTTCAATTACATTTTATTATAATTAAATAATGTAATACTTTTCTAAGACTTACATTTACTTTAGGGATTCAAGAAAGTTTTAAATATGAATGCAAACAATATATTTGCAATCAAGTCTTGATTGCAAATAGCTACGTTTGGGTTTTTAAACACGTTTGATTATATTTACGCATATCAGCACACGCGGGCGTGAATGCTCAGGGAAGTACGTCCACTTGTCAACTTTTTCAATCTTGCATTCGGTATACTTGTATTTGTTTCAGTGCTAATTATGAAAATAATGTTTTTCTGTAAAATAATATTTAAAAAATTCAATTTTTGGACCAAAAAAAATTACGGCCCCTTGGTTACCTAAGCCTCAGTCCGTCTCTGTCCATAGGTAAACCAAATGTCTGTAGATGAAAATCTTCTCTAAAATAGACATAAAAGGAGCAGTTTTAGCCAAAGCCCCCAAGTTCATTATGATATAACATTAATATCCATACGTGCTAAGGCTATATTCCATAGCAGACGAAAATACTTTTTTTTTTAATCTTTTAATATATATTCAAACTTTTTAACATCTCACTTAGAGCAAATTGAACCCCTACATTGTAGTTATGTACACTTAGTTATATACACGTTGTAATGTATTGTGTAGGTTGTGTACATCGTAGTCCGATGTACACTCAGAGTACACTGAGGACAGTTATGGACTCGGATGATTGTTCTTTACACTTTGAGCTATTTTATGGATAAGCTCTGTTGTTTCCGACACCTGCACTTCGTCGATGGCATCTCCTTCAAGGAGTGACCCGTACACTTCTTTTACATTGTCAAGGGATTCTGGTATCATGTCATTGTCAGCAAACGCTTTGCTATTCACTTCTGATGATAAAAGGTTAGCATAAAGGGCTACATCCAACATGGCTTCGCACAACACGAGAGACAGCTTTGCCTTGAAATACACTAAGCCCATTGTTATGATTTCCAAAAGTCCCGAGTCAGCCATAAGGAAGTATGTAAAACTAGGATACTAGTATGGATGTACTAGTACAATTACAAAATGAGTACAAATCCAGCAAATATATTGCAGATCGCTCAACTGATTAGATCACCTAACAAATTGCGCTAAAGAATGGAAAACACAAACTGTAGGGGGAGGGGGAGACTGGAACACTGGTTTGAAACTAAATTGTTTGAGACTCATATTCTAAGACACCATTCCTAGCTTGATAGGAAATAGTGAATCGATCGACAAATGATTAAAACAACTAGTTCATGATGGTCAACTTTCGTAACCCTTTTAGGTAATTGGAGGTTCTTGACTACGTAAAATTAAGTTTCTATGTTATATATTTTGAATTTGCCACCATTCATTTCAGAGAGAATGACCAAATGGTCTAACAACCTCTTAATTTTGAGTTTTAACCCACTTCCTCACCCGTTTAGGGTAGAACTGGAATTAGGATACGAAAAAAATAACATTTGAATTAAGATTTGGAGTCAGCATGCTTGATTTGACAGGAAACGACTATTTAACGAATATTTTCAACAAATGACTAAACAAATATTTTAATTAGATACCAACTTAATGGCATTTTAAGCTTCTTTCAGGTGTATATACGTAAGTTTTGAAGAACAATATATAAATATCACGAGGGGGCATCAAGATTCAAGAGATACTCAGGTGGGGTATGACCCAAAATTGGCTTTGGACGTCTGTTGTAAGATCAATTTCTATACTGAACTTTTATTTCAAAAACTGGTCAGGCTTAGGGATAAGAATCCAAATTTAAATTTGTCCTGGGCTATGACTTACTTTTTTATTTGTTTGAACTTTAATTTTTGCCCATATCCAGGTATCGATTATGTTCAGTGAAAAATATTAACCGAAAAAAATACCAAGAACCCGATGCTCCCCCTTTCTTACCCATGTTAACTTACTGAAGAACCACATTAGACACGAGACTTGCTTCCTTTTATGACTGCTTTTTCTTTTGGACGATATCCAGCTTCGACGACTAATTTGTTCCAGATTTCTGAAAATAAATAACTAACGAAATTTTTAATTCAGTTGGAGAGAATGTATAATATTTAACTGAATATTACGTTTTGGTGTTGGTCAAATTTCTATTCAACGGATGAGAATCAGTCAAAACTGTAAATTCCCTTTACGCAAGCAAGTATTTTTCCTCTTACCCGCCAAATATATATCCAAAGAATTTGCTTTTAGCCATCCCTGCAAAAGACCAAACTAAGAGCATGTTATCCATAAATGGACAGCGAAAGGATCCAAAGAAATTATTTATAGATAATTATAACCTCCTTTATCATTTTATTACTTTTATTTTTTTTTTCCAATGAAGAGAAGATTTAAAATAGAGTTAAAAAAAATTTTCTTTACCAGCAAAGTCGGTAGGTCAGAAAGGGAAAGTTTATGCCAGATTTGTGTCATGCTAAGCATTAAAAGTGCTAAGAACTTCTTCCCCTCCCCCTCGGAGTTTTTCCCTTGTATAGTCCCGAGGAAAATTCCTGCACATGAAAAATTAAGCAGTCAAAGAGAAAGTACAAAATTGACATCTCCAAATGTAGGCCAGATGGGTTATCAAATTAACCAGATATCTGCCTTTTTAACGGAATTTAGCATGTCTTTTTCAGTTACAAAATTTGAAAAAAAAATCCATGGAATCAAATATTCCGTCACACTTTCTGACCATAAGCCTGAAAAAAACAAACCAGATAAGAAAAGAAGAGCGCGACAGGCTTGAATATATTGATTCTTATTGTTACTTACCTTGTAACTGCAGACAATTTGAACCTCTTCTTAATGTCATGGCGTCACCGTAGCACAATTCTGTTTTTCACTCCTTTTTCGTTTTCGTTACATATCCGCTTTTCCATTATCGCTTGTAACTCTCACTGTCACTTATCTTTTAACCGCATTTTTTCTTGTTGTTACTGTGGTGTATCTATTAACCTTAAATTTTTTTGTTCTTTACTTTTGTTTTTCGGTAGTTTTAATTCGTTTTGCCGCATATCTTCCATTGGTTTTGTCATGTTTAAGATAGATAAAATAATAGTTTATTCATTATCAATAGGCAAACAATAATACTCTGGGTTGGGTAACGCAAAATACAACACAGAACAACGCATATCACAGTTGTTTGAAAAGAATCTTCCTTTTTGGTGACAAAACAGAGATAGAGAAAGCTTGGAAAGCATCAGTGAATTTGATACAGTGTAGTCTAGTGTTGGTTACAGTCTATGTATTTTCCCAATTACGTCTAAGGTTTAAGTATCATTTCACAGTGGTATTATTTCCGAAGGAAGTGATGCTGTGAATGACATCAGTGCGCAGCGTTGCCGGAGACCTCTTGAGGTGACGGAAACAGGGCAGAGAACAAAATTTTGGTGCATTTTGAAAAAGTGTAGTTTTACATATAAAAAAAAAAAAAAAAAAAAAAAAAAAAAAAAAAAAAAAAAAAAATGAGGAGTACAGTTAGCTTCAACTTCAGAGCTATCCCAGAGGGTATTCTGAAAACCGTTAAAGATATAGACATCCATCGTTTCATAAAAGAGCTAAATCTCAGTGATACAAATGTCCGAACTATAGATACAGAAGATCTGCGAAAATTCGGAATCGTGAAGTTTACACTTACTTCGGCAGTCGTTACCAATGACTTTGTCGAGAAATGGAAGATAATGGAGCTGAAGATGAATTTTGATCAAGTTGTTTACCCCGTATTTGTGGAAAAATATGGCAAACGCCCTGTTGTCGTTTATCTCCGAAAAATCACCGGCGAACCTTCAGCCGATGAAGTTAGAGCAGCGCTCCGACGCTATTGACACGTCCTGAACATGCGTCGAAAGATGTTCGAAGGGGAAGATTTTATTGAGGTAGCCACAGACGGAGCTTTAGCGCTTATGTATATCGAATCCCACATTCCACCGGCGATTATGATAAACCAAGAAGAGAAGATTTTGTATCCTACGATGGCCAACCCAAGCTTTGTTTCATATGCCATAATGACGACCATGATGCTGCGAACTGCCCGAGAAAAAAAATCCAAACCAGAGAAGAGGTACAACAGGAAAACGCCACAATCCTTGGGGAACGGCCGGGTCAGCCAAGCCGCGCAACCAACGATCCCAGATAAATCTAAATCAGCACTATAGGCTATTGTATCGCTTAGCAACACAGAAGCAGTCAACTTAGTTTTCACCGCCACATCACAAATTTATCAACCAGAGAATCTGAAACAATATATCACATCTCCGTTCGTAAATAATCCAGAAACAGAAGCCACCAACCAACCGGATCAAACACAGTGCACTAACAATGAAAAAAAATGAAGAGGGGAGTACCCAGCACAAAGTAAATGAAGGAGCGTCGATCAGCAAACAGTCACGGATACCAACTCCAGGCACAGCTTTCAAGAAAAAGCCAGAAACAAGAGAGCCGGGAGACACTCCCAAAAGACAGTATAGCAATGTCTCGCAAGATTCGGTGGAGTCAAACAGTGAGATGAAAAAAGGTGCGAAGCCAAGCGACAAGAAGAAAAGGAATTAAAACAGAAAAAATATAATAAAGACCTTATCAAAAATATGGCTTTCAGAATAAGAACTCTAAATTTAAATGGTCTAAAACAGGAGAAAAGACAAAAAATGCTGCTAGATTTTATTATAATAAATAAATTGGATATTTTGTGTGTCCAGAAGGTAGACACGACGAATATAAGGTACCTTCAAGAGAAAGGTTATAAGTGTATATCAGCAGGGCTGGCACCTGACACAGGATTCATTTTTTAAAATGATGAAAATATAAATAAAGAGAGCCTGAAGTATGAATCCGAAGGAAAGGTCAGCAGCATCAAGTGGCAAAATACCACTTTGGTTAATGTACGCTTACTGTCTGGCACAAATAATTTCGAGCAACGCGAAGAAGTCCTGAGATTGTAAATTATTAATCATCTCAATGCATAATCAATGATTGTATTAGGTGACTTCAATTGCGTATCACAGCAAAAAGACATCAGAGGTAAAGCCATGAAAAATAACAAGATAAAACTTAGTAATGAACTAAAAGGAATTGTACATGTTTGGGAGCTGAAAGATGTCTGGATAGACAAGAATAAGGAGGTATATTACACCCGTATTAACGCAAGAGGTGCGAGCCGTATAGACATAATTTACTGCACTTCAAACCTCATGAAACATGTCACGAAGATTGAAAACGTCGTGGTACCTTTCACAGATCACACGGCCTTAGTTATGACATTCAACTTTGATCCAGACAGGACCGTAGTATCCACGTCAAAAAACAAGCATTTTGGAGAATGGACCCAAATATATTACGAGAAAGAGAGACCAGAACAATAATTTGAAGTAAAGTAAAAGAATTACTAGGAGTTTACGCTGAAGAAACAGACATATTCCAATTTTTGATTAGGTTCAAAGCAAAAATAGGTCATTTCATTAGAAGTCTTGAAAAGCAACAGAGAAGAGAGAAAGAAGCTCACAAACGCTACCTATATAGGACGTTAACTGACCTAAAGGATGAAATGGATTTAGGGCAAAGTATCTGGCAAGAGTATTACGAAATAAAACAGCAAATAAGACATATTGAAGAGAAAAAAGTTCGAAACCTTCAAGATGAAAAAATAGATTACAAGACTGATAACGATGTCAGAAAAGGTTAAAGTGCATGCAAAGAGAGACGAAAACCAAATTGGGAGAGTAAGAACCAAAAATGGTGGAACAACATCGGATCAAACGAGAGTATAAAAAGAAACCGCCTTCTTTTACAGGGTGTTGTATAAAAAACCTCCAGTAGGAAACACAACAGAGAACTGCTTCTGTGATTTCCAGTCCAGATACCAGGTTACAGAAGAAGAAAATGCACAAATAAGTGAAGAAATTACGAGAAATAAATCAGAAAAAATAAGATCCGGGTTAAAAAATAGAATGTCGGTAAGAAGTGATGGGCTAAGCTGTGATTTTTATAATTTAACATGGAGCAAAACCAAGGGATTTTTAATAAAAGTACTAAATGAATTTGGGTCAAGAAGATGTCCTGAAATTGTACTGTCAATTATATCACTGTTGCACAAGGGCGGACCTAGAGAAGACCTCCGAAACTGGCGACCAATCTCCTTAATCAACTGCGACTTTAGAATATGCACTAATAGTGCACTAATAGTGTAAAATATGCGAAAATAGTGGGAGATTACCAGTACGGTGGAATAAAAAGCAGGAAAGCCCAACATGTCTTGACAGTTCTGAGAGACCTTTGCCTTCGGCGATATAAAAAAAAAAAAACGATGGAAAAAGTTTTAGGTTGGAACCTATTATCCCTAGTTGGCGCTGACATAGTAAAGGCGTATGATTCCGTATTAACGAGAGATTTTGTGTTTATTAATGCGACTAAAAATGAATTTAGGAAAGAATATCATAGATAACTTGAAAAGAATATATTCTGCGCCGAAAGTGGTTATAAAAGTGAATGGAAAACTGACGACAATAATAAACCTAGAAAGAGGTCTGCTGCAAGGGTACCCTTGTTCTGGAACGCTATTTGAAATATATCTCGACCCACCCTTTCGGTATATAGAAGAAAGAATGTGCGGTGTTCAAGTTTCTGAAAACGTTTTTCTGAAAAGTGCAGCTTTCTTAGATGACGGAAATTTTATCACTGAATGTGAAAATGATGTGAAAACTCTGTGTAAGGGACCCTACCACCACCAAAACAATTTTCAGGCTTAGCCTCCCCTTGCTTCCCCTTAAGTCAGCTATAGGTTATATTTTGTGAGAAACTAAATTCATTTTTCAGAAAAATTCAGAAGATATTCAAATATTTGTTGTGGAGAAATGGGGGCTCAGTTGTCAAATGCCAAAAGTTGATAAATAATGCTACAAATTTCCAAAAAGACGATGGAGGCATTAAGAAAAATGTTGTTGGGGAGTAAATGGGTTGACCCCCTATGGGATGAGCCAATAGATTCTGGTTCAGTATTTTTGTGTTCCTCGTTTTGCTAATTTTTAGCTGTATTAATACTTCTTCTTTCCTTGTGTGACCAGTTTTTTTTAAAGGTTTTTTGGCAGATGAGAAATAAACAAAATCAGACTCTAAATAGTTTTAATTTTATTTATGAATGAAATAGAAAGCAACAAAATTGTGTTTTCCAAATTTTTAAGAAACAGACAATACATATCTGGGTAAAGATACGATGAGAAGATGAGCCATGTCCGGATGACAAACTTCATTAGCATGAGCCTGAGCACCAATATACGACAACATTTATTTTGGGGCTATAACACAGCTTTTGAAAAGAAGCTAACAAGTCTGATCAAACAGACTGCAGTGTCACTATCTGTTCAAAAATAAAACCAATAGAATCTTCGGAAAAACAAATCACTAAATAAGTACAAATAGCTTGGCAGTTTTCATCTTGAGTGCAGTAGAAATAGTGAAATTATAATTAAAATAATTAAAATTATTAAATTAAACTTATCATAAACGATTAGCCAAGAAAACGCAATACCCCCATCTTGGTAGGTTTCTTTGGGTAAACTGGAAACCCGTCTCTTCAAGACTAAATTACAAAAAATAAACCTTTCTGATTCTGTGCATTTCCTGTAGATTTTTCTGCTAATCTCGCCAAGGGCAGTTCCAGGATTTGTTTTAGGGGGGGGGGTTGGCGCAAAATAGGTTGATCCAATAAACTGGCGTTAGGAGCAAGTTCAATCAGTGCGAATTTGCATTAATTAAGTAAACTACACTACTTTAGACTATGTTAAGAAGGGGGGGGGGGGCGCCCCCTCCCCCCACCCCTGGCTCCGCCGGGGAATATTGCAAAAATAAAGTTGCAAAAGTAAAAGATTACTTTTAATTTTGAAAACAGCTAAATCACCTAAAAATTGTGCTTTTGGGGCAAGTCACCCCCCCCCCCTGTAGTAAGGGGATTTGAATTAAATGTGGGTTGCTGTGCCCTAATATAATGCTGGATAAATATGCTAGTTTCAATTTTATTATCTTAGTATTTCTACTGAAGACGGTCGCTGTATATGTGACCGAAATATCTGGACTTTTGTACCTGCCTTTTTCACTGTCTAAATAAATGGATTTATCCCCATTTGAAAGTTTATTTGTTAAAATATATCTGCATCGTAGTTTTTCTCACTCAAAATAAATTAATCATAACTGATTGCAGAGAGGCGAATCGGTTTTTGTCAGATCTTACAGAGAGAAATTCTTGAGTGTGTTTCGTATAATTAACAAGTACTGATCACTTTTTTTTCATAGGAAGCACTTATGTTATTCAGGGAGCCACATGAGAAAAATGTTGATATATAAGGTTTTTGGTGATCAGCAAGCAGCAGAGCAGTCCGATGTAATCGACCATGCTGAATACGAAAATCGACGTTATATAGTCGACAAGTGGGTTCAACATGCCCATTTCTTCAAATTCCCTAAAAATCGATCTCCGCTGACAAAAATTCCCTTAAAATGAATAAAAAATTCAAAACTGCTCCAAAATTGATTAGCTATTGCTCAAAATCAAAGGAAATTGAATAATGCTCAATATTCTTTTTTCAAAATTGTTTTATCTTTTGCCGTTCAGTTTTAATCCCTAAAAATCGACGAAAAAGATAGCATAATTTATAGCGTTTTTGGAATAATCTTGATCCATCTTGGAAATTTGCTCATGTCGAAAACACGATTGTCTAAACTATATACGACATTATTAGTTTGAACTTTAGACATACTTGTAATTCTTTTTAAAAGGTATTGGAAGAATCTATATGAATCTATAGATTTATCTATAGATTTATCTGAATCGATATGAATCTATAGATATAGATCTATAGATCCCCAGAATCTATTATGGACCCCCAGGGAAAAGGTCCCCCCTTGGTCTTTGCCTCCTATGGAGGTACCCTACATATCTGTAGAGCGTTCCTCTATCGCCACCTGGGGACACGCTGAATGGCCTGGGGGAGGCCAGATAAACGGAACACTTTTGTTTTGCAAAGGCCATAACTCAGTGACATATTTAACCTACTACTTATAAATATACATAACTCACTGACTAGGCCTATATAAGTTATATACAGAAATATATAACTCAGAAAGGAAAATAGGTCATTTATCTGAAAAGAAAAGAAATAAGGGGTTGAACCCCAACAATGATATTATAGGAAAAAAACATTTGCCCATGCGTCATCTACAACTTCACCTTCATGCATACGAACCAACACTGGTAAAATGAATTTCAAATCATAATTAGAACTGTGTGTAAAAAAAGTTTTAAAACACTGTTGACTAACGTTTAAATTAAGCGATTGATGGGCTGCTCTACAAAAGTTACTCCCTTGCAATGAAATTTCTTGCCTTAAATGATCCTGGTCGCAGAACTTCTCCCTACCCCTTTCCCCCCTTTACCGTCTTCAAATTCCCCTTACAAATCCAGCATATTTTATTATTTTTAATGGCTAATCTGTCCTCTGTTGATAGAACTTTTGGTTCATTTGTTTGGTGAAACCATGAAATTGCCTTATTTGTGGTTATAATAAGTGAAGTCAAGGCTGTGCACATACAATTTGGACCACCCAATTTCTAAACCGCATCTAACATATATATATATATATATATATATATATATATATATATATATATATATATATATATATATATATATATATATATATGACCGCAACTCATCGCAGCACCAAGCCGCCTGAGGCCAACACAGCTACGCACGCTCCGCCGCTATCCCAATCTATTCAAAGCCGTCCTTTTTACGCCCACCCAAGAAGTTCCCCGGGCCTTTAAATTTTTCTTTCTGACGTCCTTCATCCCCAGACGGGGAAGACCTGTGCTCTGTTTAGCGCTAGACAGTTCGCCGAAAAAAACAATCTTCGGCAAACTGTCATCCTTCATCCGCACAACGTGACCTAGCCACCTCAAGCTTTCTTTCATTATTGCCCTAGAGAGGGGTATTGAACCACATTTTTCGTAGATCCTATTGTTTGAAATATGATAAGTCAGTCTTATACCCACAACACTCCGTCAGCAATTTCTCTGGAAAACATCTAGCAAATGTTCAGCTTTGTGGAGCGGACCATCCACGTGTCGGAGCTCCCCTGCTTCAGAGCCATATTTGACCGTTGTCACCACTTGCGACTCTCATCGTCGCTGCATATACTCATATTTTTCCAAACTTTTTTTAACTCTGAAAAAACACCCTGGTCCTTGGCTATTCTACTATTGACGTCTTCACTGCTCCCACCTTCTCTACTAATAATACTACAAAGGTAAGTGAAGCTGTCCACCTGATCAATTTTTTTTCATTACCCAACTTCACCTTTTCATCTTCACTTAGTCCTAGCCTCAATGACTTGGTCTTTTTAACATTAATTTTCAAACCTATTCTAGCACCCTGAACTCGCAAAACCTCAAAAACTTCATTCATTTTGCTCACACTTTCATATACATGGCTTAAATCATCAGCATAGTCTAAGTCCAGGAGACTTTCCTCCTCATTTGATTCCGTGGTCTCCCATTGCCTTTTCTGTGCTCCTTAAGACTAAGTCCATCAAAATAACCCAGATAAAGGGGGATAGAACACAACCCTGCTTAACTCCTGATTCAATTCAAAACCAGCTGCTTACCTCATTTCCTACCTTAACCGCAGCAGTATTATTCTTGTACATAGCACTAATCCCTTTAATTTATTTGTCTGGTATATCAAATAAGGATTAAACCTTTACTAAAGCTTTTCTATCAACAGAATCGAACAATTCCTTATAATTTATAAAACTGAGGACCTAAGTTGTTTGAAGACTCAGGTGATTCTCAAATATTAACCTAAGAGTGAAAATTATGTCAACGAGTATGACTGTAGTATTCACAAATGTCCTTTCGGTCAGTAGAACATCCTTTCTCATTAAATCCCGGAACTTTTAACTCCATACAATCAGCCATTGGTTTTACATTGCTTAGTTCCTATTTGTAGGAAGTATTCTGGGTAAGCCCATTTGTACCCTAAAGAATAAAAGATGTTACGTTTTAATGCTCTCTGAATAATTTTTTTGTGTTCTTTTTTAGATTGCAGGTCAAAAAATAAAACAGTTCTTCGCTATGGACCTCAGGTTGAGGCTGCAGGTCCGGAATAATGAAACTGATCAGCCCTTAAGTAAGTACAAAATTTTGAGATAGCCATTTTTTTCAACATGGTCGAAAAATAAAATAACTATCTCTTTGAGGATAACTTAATCCCCCACGCTCCCCGGGGGAGTACTGCAAGTTATGAACTTTGCCCAATATTTACATATAGTATTGGATATTGTGAAGTATACAACAGTTTTAAGGGGTGATTTCTTTTGTAGTTTAGGGTTTGGGATGTGTCGGTTGTTACAAGGAATTATCTGTCAAGTGAGGAGCTCTTAACGGGTAAGATAAAATTATATGAATTTGACGCATGATGAAAAATAATTATTTAAAAAAAACATCATAACATAAATAATAAAAAACAATTTTCTAAACTGAGAGTATGTATTAACACCAAAATTTAAAACGAACAGAAATTGATACGTCTATGATTGTTGTCACACTATTCTCAGTAAAACTCTATAGACTATCAATTTTATTTGTACTTTCATCAGATATATTTATTATAATTAAAGGCATGGTGTTATTAAGTTGTCATACTTAAATAATTGAAAAAAAATTTAAACTGATAGTAAATAGCGTATTATTGACAAGGGTGTGAACAACACTAATATACGTAATAAAAATATATGAATATATAACTTCGTTAAGTAAGTTAAGTCGTAAGTTACGTCTGAAAAAAATTTCGAGAAATCCATTTAGCGAAAAAGAGTAAAACTAATTTAAAAAATTTATTTTTATTATTCACTTACGGATAGCAAAAAAAAAAACAGTATTACCAAAACCATGTAAAGAAATTGAAATTAAAAAAAATGTTTTTTTTTAACTGAAAGCAAAGCACGACAATAAAAATTAAAACGAACAGAAATTATTCCATGTAGGAAAGGGGCTTCCCCCTCCTCAAACCTTCGATTTTAAGCTAAAGTTTGACTTTGTCTCGCAACTTAGTTTTTTAAAACAATAAAAATTTATATATATATATATATATATATATATATATATATATATATATATATATATATATATATATATATATATATATATATATATATATATATATATATATATATATATATATATATATATATATATATATATATATATATATATATATATATATATATATATATATATATATATATATATATATATATATATATATATATATATATATATATTCTGTTATATATCTTTTTTATTTTCTGTTATATATATTTTCTATTTTCTGTTATTTATATATATTTTCTGTATATATTTTCTATATTTACTGTTCTGTTCTTTTTTTTCTTTCAAATATCGGAAAGCAAAGATTGGCCACAAAGGCTAAAAATACATCTTTTACAGTGTAAGTAAATGGCGTCACACGTCCAGTTCTATGTAGTTCACGATCGGTCTTAGATGGTTGACCTTCAATTCGATTTTTAATTAAATTTCCTGTTTTCTTTCTTAGCTTTTTAGATAAATTTTAGATAATATATATTAGAGTGAATTAAAACAATAATAAAAAATATTAACATGTACTTATATATTGTCCTAGATGTAGCCCAGTGGCAATACTGAGACCTTTCCTTGAGATGTTGATTGACAAGTGTGTCTTTCATTGATAGATTAAGAAATAAGACACCAAAAATGAAGAGCCTGATAAAACACATTTCTTCAAGCAATGATGAGCAGGATTATTTGGTACATACTGCTTCTGGCTGCATCGCTCAGCAAAGGGACTAATTTTCTCGTCAATCCAAACGAATTGTTCTCGCTCAAGCCTTAGACACTCATCTCGCACGAAATTCAGCAAGGGGCACACTTTCGAAAGACTATACTTTTTTTGGTATCCTCGTCAACCTCGCCATACAAAAGGAACTTCACGGTCTGTTTAAACGAGAAAAACCGATCTTGAGGCATTTTCTCGCAGATGATAGGGACTCGAAATTTCTTGCTCCAAAACATTCGAAGACGAGGAAACTTCAGGTTACTCATTACGATCGAAATGCCA